>NC_091298.1:867602-907602 GCF_038502225.1 Cherax quadricarinatus | reverse complement strand
CACACATACACATACACACACATACACACACATACACACACATACACACACATACACACACATACACACATACACACACATACACACACACACACTGGAGTATGCAGCACCTGTTTGGAACCCGCACTTGATAAAGCACGTCAAGAAACTAGAGAAAGTACAAAGGTTTGCAACAAGGTTAGTTCCAGAGCTAAGGGGAATGTCCTATGAAGAAAGATTAAGGGAAATCGGCCTGACGACACTGGAGGACAGGAGGGTCAGGGGAGACATGATAACGACATATAAAATACTGCGTGGAATAGACAAGGTGGACAAGGACAGGATGTTCCAGGGAGGGGACACAGAAACAAGAGGCCACAATTGGAAGTTGAAGACACAAATGAGTCAGAGAGATAGTAGGAAGTATTTCTTCAGTCATAGAGTTGTAAGGCAGTGGAATAGCCTAGAAAATGACGTAGTGGAGGCAGGAACCATACACAGTTTTAAGACGAGGTTTGATAAAGCTCATGGAGCGGGGAGAGAGAGGGTCTAGTAGCAACCGGTGAAGAGGCGGGGCCAGGAGCTAGGACTCGACTCCTGCAACCACAAATAGGTGAGTACAAATAGGTGAGTACACACACACACACACACACACACACACACACACACACACACACGTTATTACTGTTCTTACTGCTGAACAGCAGTTTAGTGCCGATGAAGGTAGCGTAGGTAGCAATGATACGGCCGTGGACTAGTTTGGCTTTAATTGGGTAGGAGTGAGTACACAACGGGCAGTGTGAGGGAGTGACCGCAAGCCAGTTCATGGAGGGGGGGGCACTTGTGTCTATCAAGTCGGTCGGCCTAGGAGTGAGAGCCGATGGGCTCAGCCTCCCACTGACGTGGGTGAGCCTACAGAGGGCAGCACCTAAAATGCTGCGAAATATGAACTAGTCAGAGCAGACGGCTAGGCTGTGTGTTCTGACAGTACAGGCTGTCTACATTTGCTCGGCCACGCACCTCGCGTCGTCCCTATGCGACAATACTGGTGGGCCCGCAGGTATAAAGGAATTACTTACACTAGCTACCCCAGAGAGGGACTGGCTTTTGCTCACTAGTAAATCAAAAATGGACATAAAAATGCAACAGGCAAAAAAAAAGCTCTCCCATCCAGGGGAAGAGAAAACTGGTTTGCCCGTGCTGTTTTATCGAGGAGAGAGTCTGGAGACGTCAGCACTGGAACTAAAATCTTCTATATACAGGTTGTCCGCAGGGCTGAACATCAGTTGACCACTCATCTACAAACGTTGTTGCACCCTCACATCTGCAAACAATGACTAACAGTAGCATTTCCTAAGGTGTGACATGTGACTCAGAGGGCAGCACTGTGACGTCAGCAGACATCTCGAGGTGACGTCAGGCAGACATCGTGAGGTGACGTCAGCAGACATCGTGGGTGACGTCAATGTGATGCGGGCAGCAGACCACAGCATGTGGCCTTGGGACATCTGGTAACTCACGTGGCTGGTAGATCCACGTGACATCGCCCACACCCACGTGGCGTCGTGATCCACGTGGTGTCGTGATCTACGTGGCATGCTGATCCACGTAGCTTTGAGTGGCCTCGGGCACTCGGATACACAGCTCTGGCAATGAATTCACATGGAAAACAGCAGAAAACACAGCAGAGGGAGTGGGCAGTGGTGAGTGGTGTATGGTAGACGGGTGAGTGTGAGTAGGGCGAGCATGGGCAAGGTGAGGAACAGCCACTTCCTCTCCTCTCCTCCCCCACCCACAAATGCGTAGAGAACTCACACTGGACGCAGAAATCACCACAAAACTCACCTCTGGCTTGCTGAAACGGCTGTGCTGAGCTGAACAACAACAGCAACATACAAGTGACGCTGAACACGTGACTTGAGAAACAGCATGGGATACTGTAGCATGGAGTCACTGTAGCATGGGGTCACTGTGACGCCACTTACAATTCTCGGAGAATTTCGGCAAATTTTGGCTGGATCCTGCTTGTACCTGTGTCTGGATGCTCAAACGTGCAGACACGACATCAGGATAACTCGTTGAGAGACAAATGCTTCTTGTGTAGGGTGATGAAGTGAAGATGACTTCATACCTCTTCCTTCCTCTCTCCAGGCAAACACAACTGCTGCGAGCACCGCTGTCACCATTTACAATGGGTTTGTTTTGGTATTCTGGTAGCGGGGAGTTAATGATAGACGATCTTCGGCCACCACTGTTATTACTGTTCTTACTGCTGAACAGCGGTTTAGTGCCAATGAAGGTAGCGTAGGTAGCAATGATACGGCCGTGGACTAGTTTGGCTTTAATTGGGTAGGAGTGAGTACACAACGGGCAGTGTGAGGGAGTGACCGCAAGCCAGTCCGTGGAGGGGGGGGCACTTGTGTCTATCAAGTCGGTCGGCCTAGGAGTGAGAGCCGATGGGTTCAGCCTCCCACTGACGTGGGTGAGCCTACAGAGGGCAGCACCTACACACACACACACACACACACACACACACACACACATACACACACACACATACACACACACACAGCTAGGCTGTGTGTTCTGACAGTACAGGCTGTCTACACACACACACACACACACACACACACACACACACACACACAAACCTCCTGGAGTTTTATGACAAGGTAACAGAAGTAAGACACGAGAGAGAGGGGTGGGTAGATTGCGTTTTCCTAGACTGCAGGAAGGCCTTTGACACAGTTCCCCACAAGAGATTAGTGCAGAAGCTGGAGGATCAGGCGCATGTAACAAGGAGGGCACTGCAATGGATCAGGGAATACCTGACAGGGAGGCAGCAACAAGTCGTGGTACGTGAAGAGGTATCACAGTGGGCGCCTGTGACGAGCGGGGTCCCACAGGGGCCAGTTCTAGGACCAGTGCTATTTTTGATATATGTGAACAACATGATGGAAGGAATAGACTCTGAAGTGTCCCTGTTCGCAGATGATACGAAGTTGATGAGAAGAATTAAATCGGATGAGGATGAGGCAGGACTGCAAAGAGACCTGGACAGGCTGGACATGTGGTCCAGTAACTGGCTTCTCGAATTCAATCCAGCCAAATGCAAAGTCATGAAGATTGGGGAGGGGCAAAGAAGACCGCAGACAGAGTATAGGCTAGGTGGACAAAGACTACAGACCTCACTCAGGGAGAAAGACCTTGGGGTGACCATAACACTGAGCACATCACTGGAGGCACACATCAACCAAATAACTGCTGCAGCATACGGGCGCCTGGCAAACCTGAGAATAGCGTTCCGATACCTTAATAAGGAATCGTTCAAGACACTGTACATTGTGTATGTTAGGCCCATACTGGAGTATGCAGCACCAGTCTGGAACCCACACCTAGTCAAGCACGTCAAGAAGTTAGAGAAAGTACAAAGGTTTGCAACAAGGCTAGTCCCAGAGCTCAGGGAAATGTCGTACGAGGAAAGGTTGAGGGAAATTGGACTGATGACACTGGAAGACAGAAGGGTCAGGGGAGACATGATAACGACATACAAGATACTGCGGGGAATAGACAAGGTGGACAGATATAGGATGTTCCAGAGAGGAGACACAGGGACAAGGGGTCACAACTGGAAGCTGAAGACTCAGACGAGTCACAGGGACGTTAGGAAGTATTTCTTCAGTAATAGAGTTGTCAGGAAGTGGAATAGCCTAGCAAGTGAAGTAGTGGAGGCAGGAACCATACATAGTTTTAAGAAGAGGTATGATACAGCTCAGGAAGCAGAGAGAGAGAGGACCTAGTAGCGATCAGTGAAGAGGCGGGGCCAGGAGCTGAGTCTCAACCCCTGCAACCACAATTAGGTGAGTACACACACACACACACACACACCACACACACACCACACACACACAACACACACACACACACACACACACACACACACACACACACACACACACACACACACACACACACACACACACACACACACACACACACACACACACACACACGCACACACACACACACACACCTAAACGTGGAGGGAGGCAAAAACCAAGTGTGCTAGGGAATGGAAGAAATATAGAAGGCAAAGGACCCAGGAGAATAAGGAGAGCAGTCGTAGAGCCAGAAACGAATATGCACAGATAAGAAGGGAGGCCCAAAGACAATATGAAAATGACATAGCAGCAAAAGCCACATCTGACCCGAAACTGTTGTACAGCCACATCAGGAGGAAAACAACAGTCAAGGACCAGGTAATCAGGCTAAGGAAGGAAGGAGGAGAGACAACAAGAAATGGCCGTGAAGTATGTGAGGAACTCAACAAGAGATTCAAAGAAGTGTTCACAGAGGAGACAGAAGGGGCTCCAGAAAGACGGAGAGGTGGGGCACACCACCATGTGCTGGACACAGTGCACACAACCGAGGAAGAAGTGAAGAGGCTTCTGAGTGAGCTAGATACCTCAAAGGCAATGGGACCAGATAACATCTCCCCATGGGTATTGAGAGAGGGAGCAGAGGCGCTATGTGTACCCCTAACAACAATATTCAATACATCTATCGAAACAGGGAGATTGCCTGAGGCATGGAAGACAGCAAATGTAGTCCCAATCTTTAAAAAAGGAGACAGACATGAAGCATTAAACTACAGACCAGTGTCATTGACATGTATAGTATGTAAAATCATGGAGAAGATTATCAGGAGAAGAGTGGTGGAACACCTAGAAAGGAATGATCTCATCAACAGCAGCCAACATGGTTTCAGGGATGGGAAATCCTGTGTCACAAACCTACTGGAGTTCTATGACATGGTGACAGCAGTAAGACAAGAGAGAGAGGGGTGGGTGGATTGCATATTCTTGGACTGCAAGAAGGCGTTTGACACAGTTCCACACAAGAGATTGGTGCAAAAACTGGAGGACCAAGCAGGGATAACAGGGAAGGCACTACAATGGATCAGGGAATACTTGTCAGGAAGACTGCAGCGAGTCATGGTACGTGGCGAGGTGTCAGAGAGGGCACCTGTGACCAGCGGGGTCCCACAGGGGTCAGTCCTAGGACCAGTGCTGTTTCTGGTATTTGTGAATGACATGACGGAAGGAATAGACTCTGAGGTGTCCCTCTTTGCAGATGACGTGAAGTTGATGAGAAGAATTCACTCGATCGAAGACCAGGCAGAACTACAAAGGGATCTGGACAGGCTGCAGACCTGGTCCAGCAATTGGCTCCTGGAGTTCAATCCCACCAAGTGCAAAGTCATGAAGATTGGGGAAGGGCAAAGAAGACCGCGGACGGAATACAGTCTAGGGGGCCAGAGACTACAAACCTCACTCAAGGAAAAAGATCTTGGGGTGAGTATAACACCAGGCACATCTCCTGAAGCACACATCAATCAAATAACTGCTGCAGCATATGGGCGCCTAGCAAACCTCAGAACAGCATTCTGACATCTTAATAAGGAATCGTTCAGGACCCTGTACACCGTGTACGTTAGGCCCATATTGGAGTATGTGGCACCAGTTTGGAACCCACACCTAGCCAAGCACATAAAGAAACTAGAGAAAGTGCAAAGGTTTGCAACAAGACTAGTCCCAGATCTAAGAGGTATGTCCTACGAGGAGAGGTTAAGGGAAATCAACCTGACGACACTGGAGGACAGGAGAGATAGGGTGGACATGATAACGACATACAGAATACTGAGAGGAATTGACAAGGTGGACAAAGACAGGATGTTCCAGAGATTGGACACAGTAACAAGGGGACACAGTTGGAAGTTGAAGACACAGATGAATCACAGGGATGTTAGGAAGTATTTCTTCAGCCACAGAGTAGCCAGTAAGTGGAATAGTTTGGGAAGCGATGTAGTGGAGGCAGGATCCATACATAGCTTTAAGCAGAGGTATGATAAAGCTCACGGTTCAGAGAGAGTGACCTAGTAGCGATCAGTGAAGAGGCGGGGCCAGGAGCTCGGACTCGACCCCTGCAACCTCAACTAGGTGAGTACAACTAGGTGAGTACACACACACATATTTTCACATACATATTTACACACACATACATACACACATTCATACATACACATACATACATACACATATACACATACAGAATCAGCTTGAACCAGGGTCCTGCAGGAGAAAGCATGACTGAGGGACAATTCAGAGTACCGGAGCATGTACCTCGATCGCGACAGAACACAGGAGGAAACGGTAAGACTGAGAGAGAGAGAGGGTACAAAGACGAAAGGAGGAACGGGAGGCATCAATGAAGACGAGCAGAACCCAGACTCGGGTGGAGGGACAAACACACCCTACAGAGACACCCACAGAAGGACTCCAACCAAAACAACCCCTAAGTAACTGAATAACCTCAACCAAAACCCACACACTGTTCCCTCTGCTCCTAACCCCCCACCACAAACCCCACCCACACTGTGACAACCCCAACACAGCTGAACAATCTCAACCAACACCCACACACTGTTCCCTCTGCCCCCACCCCCCACATCACAAACCCCACTGCCACAGCAGCTCCCTATGGGCACTCTGCCCTCACCCCCCCATCACAAATCCCACCCATACCACAAATCCCCATAGCCCTACCCCCAGGGCTCCTGCTCCCCCAACCCCAATATTCTCTCAGGTCCACCGTGATAGACAAGAAGCTGAAGATGTGGTACACAAATGCAGATGGAATAGCAAATAAATATGAGGAATGCCATGAAAGAATCAATGAGAAGTCCCCGGACATCATAGCAGTCACAGAAACGAAACTCACTGAGACAGTAACAGACGCAGTCTTTCCACCGGGATATCAGATCCTGAGGAAAGATAGAAGGAGCAGAGGGGGAGGAGGGGTTGCACTGCTCATAAAAAACCAATGGAGTTTCAAGGAAATGGAGGGCATGGACGAGATTGGAGAAAAGGACTACATGGCAGGCACAATTCAATCTGGGGAACATAAGGTAGTCATTGCTGTGATGTATAACCCACCACAGAACTGCAGGAGGCCAAGATAAGAATATAATGAGAACAACAGAGCGATGGTGGACACACTGGCTGAGGTGGCATGAAGAGCTCAATCATGCAGAGCAAAGTTACTGGTTATGGGTGATTTCAACCACAGGGAGATCGATTGGGAAAACCAGGAGCCTCATGGGGGCCCCGAAACATGGAGAGTCAAGATGATGGATGTGGTACTGGAAAACCTCATGCATCAACACATCAGGGACACTACCAGAGAGAGAGGGGAGGATGAACCAGCAAGACTGGACCTTGTGCTCACCCTGAATAGCTCAGACATTGATGACATCACATATGAGAGGCCCCTCGGAGCTAGTGACCATGTAGTCCTGAGTTTTGATTACATAGTAGAGTTACAGGTGGAGAGGGTAATAGGAATCGAATGGGAAAAGCCAAACTATAAAAGGAGGGACTACACAGGTATGAGGAACTTCCTGCGGGAGGTGCAGTGGGACAGAGAAATGGTAGGAAAGACAGTAAATGAAATGATGGAATATGTAACAACGAAATGCAAGGAGGCAGAGGAAAGGTTTGTTCCCAAGGGCAACAGAAACAATGGGAAGACCAAAGTGAATCCTTGGTTTACCCAAAGGTGCAGGGAGGCAAAAACTAAGTGCATTAGAGAATGGAAGAGGTATAGAAAGCAAAGGACCCAGGAAAACAAGAAGATCAGTCGAAGAGCCAGAAACGAATATGCACAGATAAAGAGGGAGGCCCAGCGACAGTACGAAAATGACATAGCATCGAAAGCCAAGTCTGACCCAAAACTGCTGTTTAGCCATATTAGGAGAAAGACGACAGTCAAGGACCAGGTGATCAGGCTGAGGAAAGAAGGTGGGGGAACTCACAAGAAACGATCAAGAGGTATGAGAGGAGCTCAACATGAGATTTAAGGAAGTATTCACAGTGGAGACAGGAAGGACTCTGGGAAGACAGGACAGAGGGGGACACCAACAGGGAATAGACCAACAAGTGCTGGATGATATGCACACAACTGAGGAGGAGGTGAAGAAGCTGCTAAGTGACCTTGATACCTCAAAGGCAATGGGACCGGACAACATCTCCCTGTGGGTCCTCAGGGAGGGAGCAGATATACTGCGTGTGCCATTAACCACACTCTTCAACACATCCCTTAAAACTGGGCAACTACCTGAGGTATGGAAGACCGCAAATGTAGTTCCCATTTTTAAAAAAGGGGACAGAAAAGAGGCACTAAATTACAGACCAGTGTCACTGATGTGTATAGTATGCAAAGTCATGGAGAAGATTATCAGGAGGAGAGTAGTGGAGCACCTGGAACGGAACAAGATTATAAACGACAACCAGCACGGATTCATGGAAGGTGAATCCTGCATCACAACCTTCTGGAGTTCTATGACAAAGTTATAGAAGTACAACACGAGAGAGATGGGTGGGTTGATTGCATTTTCTTGGACTGCAAGAAGGCCTTCGACACAGTTCCTCACAAGTGACTAGTGCAGAAACTAGAGGATCAGCCGCGTATAACAGGAAGGGCACTGCAATGGTTCAGAGAATATCTGATAGGGAGGCAACAACGAGTCATGGTACAGGATGAGGTATCACAGTGGGTACCTGTGATGAGCAGGGTTCCACAGGGGTCGGTCCTAGGACCAGTGCTACTTCTGGTATATGTGAATGACATGATGGAAGGGATAGACTCAGAGGTGTCCCTGTTTGCAGATAATGTGAAGTTAATGAGAATTAAATCGGATGAGGATCAGGCAAGACTTCAAAGAGACCTGGACAGGCTGGACACGTGGTCCAGCAACTGGCTTCTTGAGTTCAACCCTGCCAAATGCAAAGTCATGAAGATCGGAGAAGGGCAAAGAAGACCGCAGACAGAGTATAGACTAGGTGGCCAAGGACTGCAAACCTCACTGAAGGAGAAAGATCTTGGGGTGACCATAACACCGAGCATGTTTCCGGAGGCACACATCAACCAGATAACTGTTGCAGCATACAGGCGCCTGGCAAACCTGAGAATAGCATTCCGATACCTTAGTAAGGAATCGTTCAAGACACTGTACACTGTGTACATCAGGCCCATACTGGAGTATGCAGCACCAGTTTGGAACCCACACCTGGTCAAACACGTCAAGAAATTAGAGAAAGTGCAAAGGTTTTCAACAAGGCTAGTTCTGGATCTCAGGGGTATGTCCTACAAAGAAAGGTTGAGGGAAATCGGACTGACGACATTGGAGGACAGGAGGGTCAGGGGAGACATGATAATGGCATACCAAATACTGCGTGGAATAGATAAGGTAGACAGAGACAGGTTGTTCCAGAGAGGGGACACAGAAACAAGGGGTCACAATTGGAAGCTGAAGACTCAGACGAGTCAGAGGGCTGTTAGGAAGTATTTCTTCAGTCATAGAGTAGTCAGGAAGTGGAATAGCCTAGCAAGTAATGTAGTGGAGGCAGGAACCATACATAGCTTTAAGACGAGGTATGACAAAACTCTGGAAGCAGAGAGAGAGAGAGAGGACCTAGTAGCAATCAGTGAAGAGGCAGGGCCAGGAGCTGAGTCTCAACCCCTGCAACCACAATTAGGTGAGTACATACATATACATAAATGCACACACATACATCTGTATATTGTAAACATTATATACATATATTTTAATTTATTACATAGGTGTGTGTGGCACTGGTCGTTGTGTAAACAAACCTGGAGGATTTGAATGTTACTGTCCATTTGGCAAGGTTGGACAACGCTGTGAACAGGATATCACAATCTATGAGCCAGCCTTTGAAAATGAAGCATACATTGCATACCCAACACCAAGAGCACTGAGGCGCTTCTCAGTCGATTTGAACTTCAAGCCTGAGGTATAGTATTTTTCCTATGAGGTATAAATACTGAGAGAGAGAGAGAGAGTGTATGTGATGTGCATGCATGCATATTATTTTTATTAAACACACACAACTACAGTTTCCCTCACCCCCTCCTTCTAACCATTCCTAGGATGACCCCTTTCCCCTCTGCCTTGCATACCAGATTTGTACACCCTCTTCATCATTCTATATCTCTCCTACCAATCTAAATGTCCAAACCACCTCAGCAACCCCCGATCCCTCTTGAGTTATACCCTTGGTTACTCTGTATTGTCTCTTAATTTCTACGTTTCAAATCATCTGCATAAGAACATAAGAAAGAAGGAACACTGCAGCAGGCCTACTGGCCCATGCGAGATAGGTCCAATTCACCCATCGGCTTAAGCCAATGCCTTAAGGTAGTCAGGTCAGGTCCCATTCACTAAGGAAGGAGCATGGCAACTGACCTAGTAGCGCAAGCTGGTCAGGTCCAACTCACACCCACTCATGTATTTACCTAACCTGTTTTTAAAACTACACAACGTCTTAGCTTCTATGACGGTACTCAGGAGTTTGTTCCATTCATCCAGAACTATATTACCAAACCAGCGCTTTCCTATATCCTTCCTGATTCTGAATTTTTCCAAATTAAATCCATTCCTGAATGTCCCGTCTAGGCTAGGTATTTTTAGCACACTATTTACATCCCCTTTATTAATTCCTGTTTTCCATTTATACACCTCAGTCATATCCTTCCTAATTCTACGCCTTTCTAAAGAGTGGAAATTCAGGGCCCTCAGTCTATCCTCACAGGGAAGATTTCTGATACATGGGATCAACTTTTTCATCCTCCTCAGTACGTTTTCCAATGCATTTACATATATCCATTCTGTAATACCGTGACCAGAACTGTGCAGCATAATCTAAATGAGGCCTAACCAAGGATATACAGTAGTGCCCCACTTATATGGCAGGTAAGGTTCTAGGCTACCGTCGTAAAGCGGAAATCGCCGTAAAGTGAACATCTTTTTTTCCACTTATAAATGCACATGAACATTAAAATGGTATAAAATACCGACAGGTTGTTAGGTAAGACACATATGCAACAGTTAGGTATCTATTTCGAAACATTTCACCTACACAGTAGGCTTCTTCAGTCGAGTACAGAAAAGTTGATAGAAGCAGAAGATACTTGAAGACGATGTAATCAGTCCATCACCCATGAAGTTTTGAGGTGGTCAGTCCCTCAGTCTGGAGAAGAGTATTGCTCCATAGTCTGAAACAATATGGAGTTGAAGTGACAGGATGGAGCCTTATATAATGCCAGGAGGTGAGATGTAGGCCACTAGTAGAGGTAAGAATGTAGTCGTTGGGAGGTCAGGTCCCTCTCAAATCCAGCCATTCTCACTAGTAGAAGTTGTCCAAGTTGATTTCAGGTCTGTACCAACTTCTGGACAACTTCTACTAGTGAGAATGGCTGGATTTGAGAGGGACCTGACCTCCCAACGACTACATTCTTACCTCTACTAGTGGCCTACATCTCACCTCCTGGCATTATATAAGGCTCCATCCTGTCACTTCAACTCCATATTGTTTCAGACTATGGAGCAATACTCTTCTCCAGACTGAGGGACTGACCACCTCAAAACTTCATGGGTGATGGACTGATTACATCGTCTTCAAGTATCTTCTGCTTCTAATAACTTTTCTGTACTCGACTGAAGAAGCCTACTGTGTAGGCGAAACGTTTTGAAATAAATATACCTAACTGTTGCATATGTGTCTTACCTAACAACATAAATGCATATAAATACTAGATAACAAGTTTACACTAACATATACTAAGTTAGCAATAGAACTAGGCATTAAAAAAAACAATAAAAAAGTAAAATACACATATAGTACACTCATTACTTACCTTAAAATATTTGTAGTCTTAATCTAGGGTGAGATGAGTAGTATATATCGTAAGAAATCAAGTGTGGTATGTATGGTAGCCAGCCAGGCTACCATACCAGGCCAGCCCACCCACACATAATATTCTATGACATTTAAGCGCCCCAGACCGATAAAGTGCATATACAGTTCACTCATTACTTACCTTAAAATATTTGTAGACTTAATGTAGGGTCAGAAGTGAGTAAATGAGATAAAATGAGTAAACGAGAGAGAGAAAATAAGTACATGAGAGAGGACACTCGCGGAGTTATATAAACAAACCAGGCGAACGCCAGTTTTGTAAACATCGTAAATCGGTATTACATTAGCCATTTTCCACTTGTTTGGCACATGCCAGTTTGTAGTGATATATTGAAAAGATTAGCCAAAGGTATGCTTAGTTCCCCTTTACATTCCTTTAAAACTCTTGCAAACAGTTCATCAGGGCCTGGGGATTTGTTAGGTTTTAATTTCTCTATTTGTCTGAGGACCATGTCACTAGTTACCTCAATCATGCATAGTTTATTATCGTCCTGTTCTACATAATTTATTTTTTCTGGAATTTCGCTAGTATCTTCCTGAGAAAAATCTGAGAGGAAGTAAGTGTTGGGAAGTTCACACATATCCTTATCACTGTTAGTGATCTGACCTGAGTTACTCTTAAGTGGGCCTATCTTGTCCCTAATCTTACTTCTGTATACCTGAAAGAACCCTTTTGGGTTAGTCTTCAAATTCCTTGCAACTTTAGCCTCATAATTCCTTTTTGCTTTTCATATTCTTTGTTTATTTCTCTCTTAATTGAATATATTGATTTCTTAACTGCTCTTCCCCTCTTTTGATACGCTTATATGTGCCTCTCTTTTGACCAGTGAGATATTTTAATCTATTGTTTAACCATTTAGGATTATTTTTGTTAGATCTAATTTCCCTACTCAGAACAAAAGTTGTCTGCGTAGCTAGCACTCTGCTCTGAAACACGTTATATTGGCACCCAACATTATCTACCTGACCCATAGTCAGGTCATCCCAATTTAGCCCACCCAGGTAATTTCTCGGTCCCATAAAGTTAGCCAAGCGGAAATCTGGGACAAGAACTTGATTGCAGTTATCAGGGTAATTCCATGATATATTGAAACTAAGCGATTTGTGATTGCTTTCCCAAGCTCATTAATTAATAACCTCAAGATTATTAACTAGTGATTTTTTGTTGGCAAGAACCAAGTCAAGTAGGTTGTTTCCTCCAGTTGGTCCTGTCACAAACTTTTTTAAAAAGCAATCCTGAACCGTATCAAGAAAGTCATTAGACTCAAGATTTCCTGTCACATTGTTCCAATTAGTTTGTCTAAAGTTAAAA
This sequence comes from Cherax quadricarinatus, assembly GCF_038502225.1. Lineage (NCBI taxonomy): Eukaryota > Metazoa > Arthropoda > Malacostraca > Decapoda > Parastacidae > Cherax > Cherax quadricarinatus. Next base: position 894,471 of record NC_091298.1, on the reverse strand, counting down.
TCCCCTGTCTAAAGTTAAAATCCCCTGTCTAAAGTTAAAATCCCCCATTAACACAACATTCACATATCTAGATGCCTTATGAATTTCGTCCCATAGCAACCTACAGCACTCCCTATCAAGGTTTGGGGGCCTATAAATCACACCCAAAATTAATTTTTCATGACCTTCGAGAAACTGTAGCCAAACAGATTCTGTGTCTGATGTTTCTAATATTATATCTTATCTAACACAACAATTTAAATTATCACTGACATACATCACCACTCCACCACCCTTCCTGCTGACCCTATCAGTGTAAAATATTTTATAACCCTGTATGTTGCATTCAGAAGGCATTTCTTTATGTTTCAAGTTGAACCAGGTAGCTATACCTTGGCAGTTTACCACAGCTCATATTTTACAAAACTACATTAAAATACTAAATTATACTCTTTAACCATAACTCTGCTGTTATCTACATAATCATTAATTTTTTACCATTTTTATAGAATTTACATGATGGCGTATTAATGTATTGTGCGCAAAAAGAAAGTGGTGAAGGAGATTTTGCATCGTTAGCAATCCGAAATAAACGTCTGGAGTTCCGTTTCAACACTGGCAGCGGAACTGCCACAATCCAGAGTGATGCTCTTCAACAAGGCGAATGGGTTGAGGTGAGTTTTTGTTACTGAATATTTTATGGAATAAATGTGGCAAAGGCTGAGTTCAGAATGCTTCATCATACTAGTTTATACTTTAGATGCTTATTCATTCAGTATACATATTATACTAAAAATTAAATAATCAGGGAAAATTTTTATTAAACTCTAAAATATTGTACACAAAGCATGAGTTTTTTTTTTTTTTTATTTGGTCACAAGCTATTTAAATATTTAGGAAAAAAATGTAAAGGTGATGCAAAAATGTTGGAAAAGAATGGATTTAATGCCATAGGTTATCATTTATGTCTAGTGGACAGTAGTCTAATTTAAATTGTCAGTTTAAAGTTTTTTAATGTTTAATACACACATTTTCTAGTGACAGTGTTGTATATGGTGTATAATGTGTAGAAGAACATGCAGAAAGAAGATTCTCATAGAGTACTTATATGCGATGGCTTTCAAAGTATAGTTCAAATGCAGACTTGCCCATTTTACATCTGAAATGGTGTGAGATCATATGTATGCTACACAACTTTCTTGTTAAAATAACTTTCACACTTTATTATCAATCATCATCCTCTACAACAATTGTAGAAATATAGCTGGGATAGGTACATGACTGCTGAAGACATGGGAATGTGTAATTACTTTGAAATTATGGTAATGACTCCCAGCATATCTAAAACCTCATTTAAAAAACATCAGTTTCTCATTTACCTTCTTTGCACATCCAGGATTGCTAATTTTCCTGTTGGATGCTACAGTTAATATCCAGAGACAAAAGTGGTGATAAATATATCCAAAATCATTTAATGAACACAGTAAGACATGCAATATTTCCAGATAGCAACTAGGCATAAGTCTGCGTGTCACTTGATTCCATGCTGATTTTTTTAACACTTAATGGTATGTGTGTGTTCACTACTGTGAAATCAGTTTGTTGTTGCAGCTTTTCTATCGTCTGTTGTTGGATTCATGTTTAGCAGGGTTCTACTTTAATTACCTTTTGTCAGGAGTACATTAGTTCAGCAGTAAGTCAGTAAGTCATAGGTCATTAGTTGCAACTGATGATTCATCATAACATTCTGTTATGTCACAGGTCCGTGCAAATCGAACAGATCGCTTTGGTTCCCTGATGATCAATGATGGTCCAGTAATGAATGGTGAATCCCCAGGAGCACACCGTGGACTTAATCTGGTAACCCCACTGTTTATTGGAGGTGTGGACCGTTCTCGTATCGCAGTATCACCAGAAGTAGAAGTTACAAACGGATTCACAGGATGTGTTTCAAAGGTAAACCAAGACAATTTAATTTCAAAAATATATTTTTATTACTTTGGTCTTCTAACAAGGAATATTTACAATATTAGTTGCTTCAATGTGTAATACTCCTGAAAACATGGAAATAAGTTACTTTGACTTTATTGGATTTTCCTAGGTAAAATCGACAGTGTGCTTTATGGCTGAATTCCATTGTATCATGAAATTGTAACAACTTTGGAATGAATAAGTCATCTTCATACCACTTGCACACCCTGTTTGCTAGTAGGAAAGCTGGTGGTGTAACAACAGCTTTTGATTTCATTTACTTAATAATAATAATAATAATAATAATGATATTGGCAGTTTGGAGGGATATGTTGTGTAACTTTATACGTATATGCTTCTAAGCTGTTGTATTCTGAGCACCTCTGCAAAAGCAGTGATAATGTGTGAGTGTGGTGAAAGTGTTGAATGATGACGAAAGTATTTTCTTTTTGGGGATTTTCTTTCTTTTTTGGGTCACCCTGCCTCGGTGGGAGACGGCCAACTTGTTGAAAAAAAAAAAAAAATAATAATAATAATGTTTATTTCTTTGTAATGGTTACAACGTGTAATTACAATTTTGGTTTGCTTAGTACAAAGATAGCCACTATCATGCCGAGGCATTTCGGGCAAACTAATCCTAATACATAGTAACTAATTAAAACTAGATAAGATAATAGTACATAGTAATTATTACTTAAAATTAAACATAGAATAGTGGTTAGCTGTTTTATAATCTTATTTGAACTTAATGAATCTTATGTATACTTAGTACAAAATCTAATTTACAAGGAATGGTACAGGTGGTAATATTTTATGGAATGGCAGAATTAAAAGCCAGGAGATCACATGATAAAATTAGCCAGTAAATGTTTGGTTGATTTGGTTAATATTGTGAGATAAGATGAATTTTTAGCAGAGTCCTAAATTTATAAGTTGTCTGGGGATCCTTAACTTGTTCTGGTAGCGAGTTCCAGATCTTTGGGCCTTTTATGTGCATAGCATTCTTGCATAGTGAGTTTTACTCGAGGAATGTTGAAAAGGGCCTTATGCCTTGTATTGTGACTGTGCATTCTGTTGTAACTGTTAAGGAGTAGTTTTAGGAGAATGTTTACAGTGGAGTTTAAAGTTATGTATATGTAATAGGCACAATAATAAGAGTGTATGTCTTGTATATTAAACAAGTTGAGTCTTTTGAAAAGTGGTGGTGTGTGCTGTCTAGCATAAGAGCTGGTTATCACCCGCACAGCAGCTTTTTGTTGGATTATTAAGGGTCTAAGGTGGTTGGCTGTGGTTGAGCCCCAGGCACAGATACCATAAGTGAGGTAAGGATATATTAGAGAGTGGTACAAGGTAAGGAGAGTCGTTTGTGGTACATAGTAGCATATCTTGGAAAGGATTCCTACTGATTTGGGAATTTTCTTGGCTATGTGATGGGATTGGGACTGAAATTTAAGATTACAGTCAAGGAGAAGACCTAGAAAATTGCCCTCTGTGTCTTGATATAGGGGAACCATTTAACAGTATGTTTAGTTGAATATTTGAGGCTCTGTTGCCAAACAGCATGAAGTAATTTTTTCTATGTTAAGTGAGAGTTTGTTGGTCATCGCCCAAGAGTACGTATATCTTTAGCAGTTCATTGTTTACAGTGTTTTCAAGCACAGCTGGGTCTGAATGGGAGTAGACATATGTAGTGTCATCTGTGAATAGAACTGGTGTAAGGAGTTGGGATACACTAATTAGGCATACTAGTATGTCGGACACACAGTTATCACCTGTGTAGTTAACCCGTAAACGGTCCAAACGTATATATACGTTTTTTCAACATCTGAAAGTATGTAAAAAAATGTAGATATTCTTTTTTGTTTTACATTTGAAAACGTGTTAAAAAACTTTTATCTACATTTTTTTTTGTTATATTTGAAAATATGTAAAAAAAGTAGATCTACTTTTGTAGCACTACGAATTTGAACGTCGCTCTGTTTGGACCGTTTAAGGGTTAATCATGATGCACTGTGTGGACCCTCCTGGCCATAGATTTTTCAAAGATTTGAAGAGATCATAGAAAACCCAGAGATGAGTTGAGGTCAAAAATATTGGCAGGTGGCAGATTTGAAGGTACACTGTAAATAAGAGTAATGCTAAAAACTGAAGATTATTATTATAATCAAGGGGGAAGTGCTAAACCTGTAAGATTTAAAAACTGAAGAAAAAACTTCAAAAGGCATTTGTATTTGTACTACTCGATGTATGTCATTGTCTGACTAATGAACATTTTAAACATTTTGTTTCAGATCAAGTTAATGGACCAGGAAATACGAATGGCAGAAGCATTTGTTGATTCAGCAAATGTTGGTCAGTGTGGAGGATCATCATCTCCGTGTAGCCTAAACCCATGTAGGAATCGTGGAGAGTGTGTCGATAATTCTTCAACATCTCGAGGATTTATATGTAAATGCCAGGAAGGCTATAGGTAAGCCAGTTTGACTCTTTATAAATTGTTAAATAAATCAGAGAACATGTTCAGAATTTAAATTAAAACTTGGGGCTTTTCACCTTAGACTGTATATTAACAAAGCATAATGATATTCATATACTATATCATTATCAATACCCATTTATATGGGGAAGGAGGGGTGTTTGAAATCCATATATGTATTGAAAAGTAAAGGCTAGGGTTGTAATTCAATATTTTGTATTAACATAAATCTTGACTAACTTTACTGCATCCAACAGTGGTCAAGACTGTGAAATTGAACCTGGAGTGTGTAGCCTTGCTTATCCATGTCAAAATGGAGGCTCCTGCATCGGTTCTGGTGATCATTATTCTTGCTATTGTCCATTGGGCTTTGCTGGACGTCACTGTGAACGCAGTATGTAAATTTTATCATTTTTCTATTGCATATACAGTAATAGTAACATTAAAATGTATTCTTCACAAGAGTAAGTACTTGTAATATGATGTAGATATGTACAGTAGTCCTAAGTAGTAGGTTGGTAGACAGCAACCGCCCAGGGAGGCACTACCGTCCTGCCAAGTGAGTGTAAAACGAAAGCCTGTAATTGTTTTTACATGATGGTAGGATTGCTGGTGTCCTTTCTTCCGTCTCATGAACATGCAAGATTTCAGGTACGTCTTGCTACTTCTACTTACACTTAAGTCTCACTACACATACATGTACAAGCGTATATATACATACCCCTCTGGGTTTTCTTCTATTTTCTTTCTAGTTCTTGTTCTTGTTTATTTCCTCTTATCACCATGGGGAAGTGGAACAGAATTCTTCCTCCGTACACCATGCGTGTTGTAAGAGGCAACTAAAATGCCGGGAGCAAGGGGCTAGTAGCCCCTTCTCCTGTATATATTACTAAATGTAAAAGGAGAAACTTTCGTTTTTCCTTTTAGGCCACCCTGCCTCGGTGGGATACAGCCGATGTGTTGAAAGAAAGATGTACAGTAGTCTCCTGTATCTGTAGAGGGATATGTTCCAAGACCTACCATGGGTACCCGAAACCGTGAATAGTAGCGAACCCTATATATGTCATTTTTTACTTACATACATACCTATGATAAAGTTTAATAGATAAATTACACACACTAAATCGAGAATTAGCACTTTTTCACTAATGGGAAGCACTTCACAGTGTCATCATGTCTACTTTTGTGCTTTGGGGCCATTATTAAGCAATATTAAGTGTTATTTTTGAGCACAGTAAATTGTGGATAACTGAAACCATGGAAACCGAACCCATGGATACGGGAGTTCTACTGTATTACATACTGTACTTATACAGTGGACCCCCGCTTAACGATCACCTTCCAGTGCGACCAATTATGTAAGTGCGTTTGTACGTGTATGTTTGGGGGTCTGAAATGGACTAATCTACTTCACAATATTCCTTATGGGAACAAATTCGGTCAGTACTGGCACCTGAACATATTTACCGGGGGTCCACTGTATTTAGAAAAGTTTTCACAGGAACATTTTGAATGTAAATAGATAAAAATATTAAGTTCAACTCAAAAAATATGAAGATGGAATATTTATAGATTTATTGTGTTGAGGGTGTATAATACATTCTATGAAACTTTGTTAACTTGCATTAATCATTTGTGAATACAGTAAAGTATGCCCCAGAACTTGGCTGTTATGTTCAGCATGGATTTTTAGGAAGATATGCATAATATATATATTTTAGCATACACTTCATTTGAGTTCTAGCATTAACTTTTACAACATCATATAAATAAATAAATAAATACACTAAACCACCATTGTGACATTACAAATCCCTATCTAATGCCCACTTTTACTGTAAAATATGCTTCTCTCCTACATACCCTAACCTGAATTTCAGTCCATATAAATATTCTTCACTGATTTAAACAATGTATTACCTATTCTATATATTTGTAACATCTACCAGATCACTCCCCTATCCATCCTACCATACCTTTCCAAAATTTCTAAATGCAAGAAACAGCTCCTTACTCTAATTACAGTATTTCTCACTTAATGTAAATACTTGATCCACAGATACTCTTTCCATGTAAATACTTGATCCTTAAGCATCCTTTTTTCACTAATCCACTTTTTTGTTTTCATTCAAATCTTACATTGTCTTTCCTCTAATTTTTTCAATAATAATTGCACCATACACTTTGCCATGTATTCATACACATTTTCACCTTACACAAGAGAACTGTACAGTTTAGTCAATCCTTTGATAAGCTTCCCTTTAATACATACCAGTGTATTAATTGTAATCCTATTCATCTTTACTATTTTACTCCCTTATAACCTGTACACTGTCTCATTTCCTTCATACTTACCTCCTTCAAAAAAAAAAAAAAAAAAAAAAAGTATCTTGATCCAAGGAATTTGAGCTACCTTTCCCTTCCTCAGATCAAACCTAATTGCCTCACATTATCCAGGCATAAAGTAACTTTTCTGGGTTTAGTTCTTCCCCCTCATAATCATCCTCACTTCAGGCTCTGCTCTTGCCTAAGAAATCATATTCCTTTCTGTCATTTACATGAATTCACTGTCTACTTTTCATCATCCTTGTTCAGTAACTACAAAATATTTTTTTTAATAACTACCTTCCCATACTTTTTCATCTATTTATCTGTCTCTGAAACTGTTTTTTTTTTTTAAACACATCGGCCGATTCCCACCAAGGCAGGGCGGCCCAAAAAAGAAAAACTTTCATCATTCACTCCATCACTGTCTTGCCAGAGGGGTGTTTACACTACAGTTTTTAAACTGCAACATTAACACCCCTCCTTCAGAGTGTAGACACTGTACTTCCCATCTCCAGGACTCAAGTCTGGCCTGCCGGCTTCCCTGAATCCCTTCATAAATGTTACTTTGCTCACACTCCAACAGCATGTCAGGTATTAAAAACCATTTGTCCCCATTCACTCCTATCAAATATGCTCACACACGCTTGCTGGAAGTCCAAGCCCCTCACACACAAAGCCTCCTATACCCCCTCCATCCATCCCTTCCTAGGCCGACCCCTACCCCACCTTCCCTCCACTACAGATATATACACTCTCAAAGTCATTCTGTTTTGTTCCATTCTATCTACATGTCCAAACCACCTCAACAACCCCTCCTCTTTCTCTGAGCATAATTTGCTAATAGACTCATCAATTCTCTCATTTACTCTTTATTTTGCATTTTCTCACTACTTTTCCCTTCTCTGCAGTCTCTACAACTGAATAAAAATTATATCATTTACATCTTTATAAACATTCGAATCCTAATTATTTTAAAAAGTACAGCTTCAGAATTTTCATTTTAGTAATTGTAAACAAAAACTTATAGAGATGTCCCGTGCTTTGGGTTAGATGGGTTTCTGGCTGAAAAATGGGTTCATTCAAGAGTAGGTTTTACTGCTTATAAGAAATTTCTGGTAGAAATAGGGTCATCACATATGAGCAAATTCACATTGAAAATCTCAGATTTATAACTTTAGAGTGCATTTCAAGAATCAGTGCAGGTTTAAGTATTGGTGTAGTATTTGCTGATATTAATGACATTTCCCAAAATTGATAATGTTTATTTAGTAACTACATTACACCTAATTGATGTATTTATATTTTATTTCAAATTAGTTGTTGACGTTGAAGGTTCAGCTTCCTTCTCGGGAGATTCCTGGGTCGAGTTTAATCAGTCATTGCTGTCTCAAGAAGGTGGGGCATCCCAGAAACTTTCTCTTGATTTCACCACACACAAATCTGAAGGTCTTCTGTTTTGGTATGGTCAAGAATCTAATGTGTCTGGGCGAGGACAGGACTACATAAGTGTTGCTAGTAAGTCTTATTTAAGTTACAAGTTTAGATGTGATAACTAAATAATTTAACAATAGAGACTTTTCCCAAGGGTAATGATACTAAAAGTATGAAATTTGATGGAAAACTTACAAAATTATGCTTTTGCAAAGTTTGCAGTCTCGGTGATGTTTAAATATCAGCAATTTTGCCCACTGAATCCTATTTTAGACCAATTATTATTATTATTATTATTATAATCATAACTAAGTACTAAACCCATGAAGGTCATACAGCACTGCTTTTAGGCCAATTTCATTGTTCCTGTCAACCAAATTCTTAGCTGTTTCACAAGTATGCCTTCCATTCTGTCAACTGAGCACAAGAAATCACCCATTTAACTATTTTAACTACCCAATAATGTGATCAGAAGTTGGAAATTTGGCCAATTTCACACAAATTTCAAAATATTCTAACTTCAAAACAGAGTCCAGAGTAAACAGTGCAGGCATTCCTGGCACTAAAGTAACATTTCCTATATTCATTAGTTGCTTTCTCAGGCTTTACATATGAATTCCATTTTGATTTTATATTCACACAAAAAATTTTTATTCACACAAACAGTAGAAGATTTACTGTTATGCAATATTGTAATAATTGTATAAATTATATCAGCGCATTTGTTAACACACATTAGACCCACCAGTTGGGCTTGTATTGGATGAGTGACGTGATTTGTTTACTCTTGAATATTTGCAAAAATTGAAATTCAGCTACTTTGATTTAATTTCAAGCTATTTTCAGTCCTGAAACAATCAAATTCATCTCTATTTCTGCAGTATATTTTTCACTCTATAAAATGAGACCAAGAAACCAAGAATACAACCATAAAAACTATGTGAAAATACACTGCAAAGTCGTTGTTTTGAACCAATAACACTGTTTCAATTTTTTTTTCTGCAGGATTTTTTTTTATGTGGTGCACACTTATCGCATAGACCCATTTTCTCGTATCTAGGCCCAAATTTACCGCTCACAGCTTATATGAGTGAGCTGAGCTCATGGCTTAGTACTATGGCACCGACAGTGACCTCAAACCTGTAGTACTACAGCACAGACAGTGTAAAGGGTTAAATATCATAAAACAAACTTTTAAAAAATTTCTTGGCATACATCGTAGTTGCTTCTCATAAAACGTGAAAAATTTATTTTTTTCTTGCTTGTTGACCTGCAAGTTTTGCAAATAGGGTTAATGTGGCCCTACTAAGCTGAGGAAGATCACTGTTATTCTTGTTTTGATGCAGATGTGGAGTTATCAGTGGCTGTACTTTTTAAATGTACTATAATGTGTCTGCTCTGTCTGTTGATGCCAAGTAGTCCCTGTGTATCAAGACCATACACACATTATGCAGAGTACATATACACTGAGTACCTAGTACACACATTATGTTGAGTATACTGTGCTGATTACACTATATCCTGAGTGTACATACTGTATGAATACATATTGTACCGTGTATGTATTTTAGAGGAAATATATTTTAATTTTCTGTTTCAGTTAATAGAGGTTATGTGGAGTTTAGCTACGAACTAGGAAATGGGCCTGCTTTGGTCCGATCATCAGGGCGTGTAGACAATGGAGAACGTCATACTTTGATAGTCAAACGAACAGAACGGGAAGGTTCATTACAATTAGACACATCTTCACCTGTATTTGGACAAAGCCCTGGTGTACTTCATATGCTCAATGCAAATGGAAATATATACATTGGTGAGGATTATTAAATCTATTACTGCACTAAGGCACTGATATAATTTATCAAATAGTTTAATTATTTTACTGAACTGCATAACAAATACATGTACACAGTATTACTCTGATAATAATTTTGTTTTTCAACAGGAGGAGTACCAGATTTTCCTCTAATGACTGCAGGAGCTCATACAAGGGGATTTGAAGGATGTATCCATAGGTTAATTATTGGCGATGAAAAAGTTGTAAACTTTAAAAATTTAGCTGTCTCAGGTGTCAATGTCACTCCTTGTCCACGGTGAGTAAATCATTTGTGCATGTTACATTCACATTTCTTATTTTTTTTTATTTGGTCATTTCCATTACCTTTGATTATCTTGTTTATCTACTGTATATACTCGAATATAGGTTCTAAGGCCAGTTATTTAGGAAAAAGTAGGGGGTTGACTTATTCATGGGTAATATTTCTGAAGGGTTGAATTTATAAATTGTAATCCACGTACTGAAGAATGTAAGTACAGGTCTCCCTCAACATTCACGTTTTCAGCTTTCGCGGGCTTCACACATTCGCGAATTCCCAACCGCCAAATTCCCAGCCACCAAATCATATTCAAGTTTCCCGCCACCTGCGAGTCCCTACTACCCTCCCTCCTACCCCCGCAACTGGCAGCCAGCCCTCCCACCCCTCAGTGTGGTGAGTGTTTTGTTTGTTCATTATTTGCTATTAAACTGCAGTATAAATAATGTAAACCCATTCATGACTGCATATTGGAATGGTTTTTCGGACAGGTATTAGACGGTGACATGTGTTTACTCTTGAACACAGCAAAGAATCAAACATTTCTGCTACTGCTAATAATAACAATAGTAATAATAGTAATAATAATAATAATAATAATAATAATAATAATAAATATAATTGAAGAAGGAAGTTGTACAAAAATACGAGGGAGTGGTTGACACATCGTCAGTGTGGCTTTGTTTATGCTGGAGTGAGCATTAGTCTCCCTGCTCTTCCAAACATTTCACAATAATTCATTGTGTTTGGTACTTGTAGATTGAGTGCGACTGGAGTGGTAGAGGCAGTGGTTGAGGCAGTGGTTGAGGCAGCAATTGAGGCAGCTGTTGAGGCAGCGATTGTGGCAGTGGGTGAGGCAGCGATTGAGGCAGTGGGTGAGGCAGCTGTTGAGGCAGTGGTTGAGGCAGTGGTTGAGGCAGCTGTTGAGGCAGCAATTGAGGCAGTGGTTGAGGCAGCTATTGAGGCAGTGGGTGAGGCAGCTGTTGAGGCAGCTATTGAGGCAGTGGGTGAGGCAGCTATTGAGGCAGCTGTTGAGGCAGCGATTGAGGCAGCTGTTGAGGCAGCGATTGAGGCAGTGGTTGAGGCAGTGGTTGAGGCAGCTATTGAGGCAGTGGGTGAGGCAGCTGTTGAGACAGCGATTGAGGCAGTGGGTGAGGCAGCTGTTGAGGCAGTGGGTGAGGCAGCTGTTGAGGCAGTGCATGAGGCAGTGCATGAGGCAGCGATTGAGGCAGCGATTGAGGCAGCTGTTGAGGCAGCGATTGAGGCAGTGGGTGAGGCAGTGCATGAGGCAGCTGTTGAGGCAGCAATTGAGGCAGCTGTTGAGGCAGCGATTGAGGCAGTGGTCACTGAGGCAGCTGTTGAGGCAGTGGGTGAGGCAGTTGTTGAGGAAGCGATTGAGGCAGCTGTTGAGGCAGCGATTGAGGCAGTGGGTGAGGCAGCTGTTGAGGAAGCGATTGAGGCAGCTGTTGAGGCAGCTGTTGAGGCAACTGTTGAAGCAGCGACTGAGGCAGTGGGTGAGGCAGCTGGTGAGGAAGCGATTGAGGCAGTGGTATTTAATAACATACATGTTATTAATAATAATAATACATGTTATTAATATGTACTATTATTATTTATAACATATATGTTATTAAATACCACTGCCTCAACCGCTGAATTATTGTGAAATGTTTGGAAGATTATTATTATTATTATTATAATCAAGGGGGGAAGCGCTAAACCCGGAGGATTATACAGTGCCTGGGGGGATGGATGTGGAAGGCATTCAGGCTTAATTCGAGGAACTGGAGCACAGATCCAATTCCCTAAATCAAGAGCCCCTCACCAACAATGTTTGGAAGAGCAGGGAGACTAATGTTCACTCCAGCATAAACAAAGTCACACTGACGATGTGTCAACCACTCCCTCGTATTTTTGTACAATTTCCTTCTTCAATTATATCGTATTATTATTATTATTATTATTACTATTGTTATTATTAGCAGTAGCAGAAATGTTTGATTCTTTGCTGTGTTCAAGACTAAACACATGATGTCACCGTCCAATACCTGTCCGAATAGCCATTCCAATATGCAGTCATGAATGGGTTTACATTATTTATACTGTAGTTTAATAGCAAATAATGAACAAACAAAACACTCACCACACCGAGTGGTGGGAGGGCTGGCTGCCAGCTGCGGGGGTAGGAGGGAGGGTAGTAGGGACTCGCAGGTGGCGGGAAACTTGAATATGATTTGGTGGCTGGTAATTTGGCGGTTGGGAATTTGGCGGTTGGGAATTCGCGAATGTGTGAAGCCCGCGAAAGCTGAAAACGTGAATGTTGAGGGAGACCTGTATAGTGTATCACTGCAGTAGCCCTTCTGTACTCGCCTCAACTATAACTTTGCCAAACTAGTGTTTTAAATCCTATATAAAAATATAAAAACATTGATAGAAGAGCTGCACAGTAGACCTACTGGTCCATGCTATTAAGATTTAATACATTCCCACTCGTGTATTTGTCCATCTCACCTTAAAGCTATCGAAAGTCTCAACAAATGGAGGGTTCAAGCCAGTGGCAAGCCAGTCCTAAAACTATACCAGTGCATTATCCACAGTACTATGCTGGCCTAGTAAAATTTTCCCAATTAGATATATTTCTGTAAATCATAGGACAGCATGATCTTCTCTGACCAAAGTGTAGATTTTTCAGACAAATCTCACCCCAACATGACTGTGGTGTGCTTTAACTCAGGTCCCTTCATGAAAGACTCTCAGTATCATAGTGACACAATTATAAGCAATTTACCATGACTTCAAACCCTTGATGCTGTGATTATGTAATTACAATCATGGGGGAGCGCTAAACCCGTAGGATTATACAGCGCCTGCGGGGGAAGGGGATGGAAGGTATTCCGACTCAATTCAGGGAACTGAAGCACAGATCCAATTTCCTAGATCAAGAGCCCCTCATCAGCATCAAGGAACCTTCCTTGAGGGGTTCATTCTGTGAGTAGTTTACAAATGTGCCATTTCAATATCAAACTGCCCAAAGTATCTGCTTCAGTGATGCTGTTCTCAGTATAGTTCACTCCTCTATAACTCTGCTGTAAATTCTGTGCATTCTGAATTTTATCAAATTTGAATCCTTTGTTTCGAGTTTTATTTTAGTTAGAGATTTTCAGATATTTGGGAGTAGATTTGTCAGCAGATGGGTTTATGAAGGACAAGGTTAACCACAGAATTGATGAAGGAAAAAAAGTGAGTAATGCATTGAGGTATTTTTTTTTTTTTTTTTTAACAAGTCGGCCGTCTCCCACCGAGGCAGGGTGACCCAAAAAGAAAATACTTTTATCATCATTCAACACTTTCACCTCACTCACACATAATCACTGTTTTTGCAGAGGCGAAAAACATTATCCGTGGAGGCATAGAAGGGAATGTACAAGAGTAGAGCGATACCAACACTCTTATATGGGCGTGAAGCATGGGTTGTGAATGCTGCAGCGAGTAGGCAGCTGGAAGCAGTGGAGATGTCGTGTCTAAGGTCATTGTGTGGTGTAAATATTATGCAGAGAATTCGTATGGTGAAAATTAGGAGGAAGTGTGGAATTACAAAAAGTATTATTCAGAGAGCTGAAGAGGGGTTATTGAGGTGGTTTGGTGATTTAGAGATAATGGAGCAAAATAGAATGACTTGGAGGGTGTACAAATCTGTAGTGGAGGTGAAGGAAGGGTAGGGGTCATAATAGGAAAGGATGGAGGGGGTAAAAGAGATTTTGTGTGCAAAGGGCCTGGACATGCAGTAGGCATGTGTGTGTGTGTATGTTAGATAGGAATGAATGGAGACGAATGGTTTTTGAGACCTGACGAGTGTAAGCAGGGTAATATTTTGTGAAGGGATTCAGGGAAACCGGTTAGCTGAACTTGAGTCCTGGAGGTGGGAAGTACAATGTCTGCACTTAAAGGAGGGGGTTTGGGATATTGGTTGTTTGGAGTGACATCTAAATTGTCATATCTGGGCACCTCTGTAAAGATAGTGATTATGTGTGAATGATGGTGAAAGTGTTTCTTTTTTAGGCCACCCTGCCTTGGTGGGAGATGGCCGACATATAATTAAACAAAATGTTAAGCACCTTACTTGCAACCTCCTTTATTTCTACATTAACCACAAATACAATTCCTACATGTCAAAGCCAAGCACATGAAAATTTCAAATGCTAAGATGGCCAGCCATTACGGTACTGTAGATGTGACCACAATTTTAGGGACATGTAATAAAAGATGGAGTAAACTTCAGCTACTCATGGAGCCAGTCATGGAATAAGCCACATTATATCAAGGTCATATGAGCAAACTCCAAAATAACATGAGCTCAACTAGAGATTGGTTTCACTATTTTAATCATATGTATTTCTTAGGCTAAACTTAAAACATCATACTTGAGATTACCTTTTTCTTTTGTTTCATAGAAAAACACTGAAAGCACCTAGTACAGTGCTTTAATTCTCAAATATTGCTGTTCTTTAAAAAATAAGGTAGACTTGATACAGCGGAACCTCAGTTTTCAAATTTAACTCGTTCCAGATATCGATTTGACAACCAGAGCAGTTTTTCCTGTAAAGAATAATGTAAATAGAATTTATCCGTTCCAAACCCCAAATGACAATATAATAATATATTAATACATAATGTACTACTACATAAAACAATGTGTAAAATTATACCTCACAGGGGAAACTAAAAATGAATACTAAATGAAAATTTAACGGAAATACCGTACAGAAAATTAAAATTTAACTGCCCTTTACCTGTCAGAGGAGAGCTAATGACATACTGGAAGCAGGAAGTAGAGAAGAGGAGAGGGTATGTTACTGTTTTAATATGTCAGGCAACTGTCCTGGTGTTGTTTCTCTTCTTTGTCTCTCTTCACCACTAACACCTTGTTTTGGCTAACTGGTTTTTTGTCTCACTAAAAACCTGTCCAGTGAGGTTTATTTCAGGCTCCATTTTAACACTTGTCTAAATTGAGACATTACACTGTCATTGTACATGTTAGAGAGATGGATGGTCACTGCTTTGTCTGGATGGCATTTTTCAGCAAACTCCATACACACGAAAACTTGTCTGTTGACAACCAAGAGAATGTAAGAAAACCAGGACATTTTTTTTTTCTTGAACACCTCATTCGGAAATGAATTTATTAGACAAGTAATGCAATCGACACCCAAGGTTCGACTGTATATAAAAAAATAAGGATTTTTATGAAAAAAAAAATCAGGGATTCAATTGGACTGATTCAATTCAAGTTTATTCTCTATAATGGTTACAATGTAGGGTTTACAGGTTTTGGGTATTTTGTGGTTTACATGTTATAAAATACTAATTACAGAGTGGGGCCACTAGGATACCTAGCATGGCTAGGCACTTCGAGCAGACTTAGATTAATTCTTAACATTAAATCCTTACAGATTATGGTATTAAGGCTAAGTGACTACATCATAATTTGTGAGTTTAGCAATGTGAATGCTTTTGTTTTGGCACAATACAAGGTGTCTATATTTGAGTATCATAGGCAAACTTATGACTAGTTAGGATTTATTATTTTAAGATTAAGATTAGTATTTCTGGGTTTATAGTCAGTGGGTGAGTGAATGTAATTGTGAACCACCAGGTGGTTATCATGTAGTTAGTTGTCGGGGTGGATTAGGGAGATAAGAAGTTTTCTAACTATAGTTTTGAAAGTGATGAGTGTGTCTGCAGTTCTAGAGTTTTCAGGTAGGATGTTCCAGATTTTAGGTCCTTTGAAATACATTGAATTTTTGTAAAGGTTTAGTCGAACACGGGGAATGTCATAGAGATGTTTGTGTCTGGTGTTATGCCTGTGGATCCTGTCACAACTATCAGAAAGCATTTTAGGTCAAGGTTAATATTGGAATTTAAGGTCCTGTAGATATAGATTACACAGTAGTAAGTGTGGATGTTCTGAACAGGGAGTAAGTTTAGATCTATGAAGAGTGGGGGAGTGTGTTGCCAGGGATGGGATTTAGTGATTATTCTTACTGCGGCTTTTTGTTGGGTTATTATTGGCTCTAGGTGTGTTGCTGCAGTTGAACCCCAAGCACAGATAGCATAGGTGAGGTATGGATATTGTATAAGTGAATGGTATAGTATGAGAAGGGCAGTTTGCGGTACGTAGTATCGTATCTTGGAGAGGATCCCCACCATTTTGGATACTTTTTTTGTTATGTGTTGGATATGGGTGCTGAAATTTAGGTTGCTGTCGAGGTATAGGCCAAGGAATTTGCCCTCATTATGTCTGGCAATTAGAGTGTTGTCGATCTTAATGTTAAGTTGCGTAACACCTGCTCTGCTACCAAACATAATATAGTAGGTTTTGCCGGTGTTAAGTGTAAGTTTATTGGCCGTCATCCAAGTCGATATTTTGAGCAGCTCCTCGTTAACAGTGGTGTTGAGGGTGGCAAGATTAGGGTGGGAGATGACATAAGTCGTGTCGTCAGCAAAGAGAATGGGTTTCAGGTGTTGATACTTAAAGTGAGCTATATTCAAGTATATACAGTACAAACTTTGCTGTATAAATCATCATTATTTATAGCATGATTACTTTATTCTTGTTACAATTAATCCTTAAGCACGTGCCTGGTATCATGATGTATTTATATTAAATTATGGTGTATCTAACTTGTTAATGTATGTATATATATAAGTATAAAAAATTATTGCAGTAAAATTCAGCCATAATTTATTACCAAGTAAAATATTATATCATTGAAAATTGTATACTAACCAAAATAACCAAAATTGTTTAATTGAATAATTTTTCAGTGGTGTAATCTCCAGCTTCATTGCATTATTTAGTCTTAGCCTACTTATGCAGTTACACTGACAGCAGTCTAGCTTCATTTACTAGATTACAATTTATGTACAAAAAAATTTATAGCAAGTAATATTGCACTTTTTGCATAATGTTCAGTACCTACTAATAAAAAAGAAAGTTAGGTTTAAGGAGAGTAATGCTAAAGCTGCATATTTTTCTGTAAATATTTGTAATGTTCAAATTCAAAATGTTGGCAGTGGAGTGAGGCAGTAAGAGCATACTACTGTACATGGAACAAGTAGTGTTTGTTTGTCAGGGATATGAAGTTATAAAATCTGAATGAAAAGTAGCTTGGATTGAGCTGGCACTAGAGAAAAAAAAGAAAATGTTTGAGGATGGCATGCAGATCTAAGCATGTCAGTATGGCAGAATATATACTTCAGTGAACTGATATACTGTATTAATTATCAGTTTGTCAATTATACTGCTGAAAAAAAAGAAAAACTTGAGTACTGGATATTAATTTACATATTTAAAAACTGAACCAAAAAGGTCCTAAGCAGTAACAGCCTAGCTGATCAGGCCCTGATACACCAGGAGGCCTCGTCAAGGACTGGGCAGTGAGGGCATTGACCCTTGGAACAACCTCCAGGTAGAGTCCTAGTAATAGCTCATTAAAGATGCTCATATTGTTAAAGAAAACAAAATCATTAAGACCTAAATGATACAAGTTGGATAATTGGTAAGTGAGAGGAAAGAAAAAACTCAAAAAGTACTAATAGAAAAAAGATATTTGAAATTAGCTAAGAAATTTTGTAATCAGTAACTTTAACCCCTTCCATTGTCATCCCCCCATCCCCCAAAAAAAAAAAAAAATATTAAACATATTGACAGTGCTGCCATTTAAAAAATATATATATTTTCTTGTGAAATGGTAGAGAATTACACAGGCACAAAGTTGAAAGTCTGGACATGATTTACACATCAGCAGTTTTGTCCATTTCAAGGCCTATTTTGAAAAAAAGCTAGTGCCTTTGCTCAGTTCCTAACTATTTTGCTAGTATACCTTCTATTCTATTGATTATGCACAAGAAACTGCCCATTCAACTATCAGGACTACCCTATAAAGTGCACATACATCAGTAATTTTGCCAGTTTTACACAAAATTCAATAAATCCCAATTTATAAAGACAAGTCCAGAATAAACAATATAGGCATTCCGGCTATTAAAGCAGTTTCCTTTGTTTATTAATCACATTCCCAGGCCTTGCCTTTATAACACTTGCCCTCCATTTTGAATCCATCACACACACAAGAACAACTTTACCTTATTTCTCGGCTAATAAAATATAACCAGGAATGGTTGGTCATAGTTTAAGCTATCTCAATAGTTGAAGCAAACCTATCATACAACAGGCTAGGGGATTTTTATTATTATAATCAAAAAGAAGCTCTAAGCCACAAGGACTATACAGCGCTGCAGGGCAGGAAGGAAGCGAGGGCATCAGGTGGCAAAAGGGAGATGGATGAGTAATAGGTTACGGATAACAGCGGGGTAGTGGATGGTGAAAGGGTAAAGGGCAGCAAGAGACTGAACTAGAAAGGGCTGAGGGGAGTGCAAAAAGTATCATCAGAGTTTGTGGAGTAAATCAGTCGTTGTCAAGAAGTCAATGAGAGAGTCAGGATTAAAGGAGGGTCCATCAGCAAGAAGGGAAGGTAAAGAGAGAGTAGTAGAACGAAGACGACGTTGGAGGTAAATTCTGCGTGCTCGTTGATAGAGAGGGCAGTCTAACAATGTGGCTAATCGATACTGGAACTTGACACTGCTCACAGAGAGGAACAGGGTGCCTCTCCATGAGATACCCATGAATAAGACTAGTGTGGCCAATGCGAAGGCGGGAGAGAGTGGTCTCCCAACCTCGGCACTGATGACAAGAAGACGGCCAGTAACCTATGCTCGGTTTAATAGAATGAAGCTTGTTACCGAGCAGAGTTGACCAACGTTGTTGCCAATGGGTGCAAAGGTGGGTAGCTATTGCAGCAAAATAGTCCAGAAATGGAACACCTCGATAGGAAATCGGTAGGTCATGTACTGCTGACCGCGCAGCAGTGTCTGCCTGTTCATTGCCCTGTACGTCGACATGACCAGGGACCCAACAAAAAACAATATCTTTATGTTTGGTAGAGATATGGCGTAGCCAAAGTTGGATACGGAGAACTAGGGGATGAGATGTATCAAATTTCCGTATAGCCTGTAGAGCACTAAGGGAGTCTGAGACTACTACAAATGATGACACAGGCATAGATGCGATACGAATAAGTGCTGCAAGAATGGCATACAGTTCAGCAGTAAAAATGCTAGCTGAAGATAGTAAATGCCCCCGCACGACGCTGTCCGGAAACACTGCTGCGAATCCGACGCCGTCTGAAGACTTAGAGCCATCTGTGTACACAGCGGTGGCATGAGAATGGGAGTGGAAGTGATCAAGAAAAAGAGCAGGAAGCCACCATAGGCAGTTGAGCTTTCGAGCAAGTGAGTGAGAAAGAACAGACCCGAACAGCTGGAACTTCCCAGGGGGGTAGGGAAAAGTGAGATGCTACATGAACATATAAAGGTGGTAACTGAAGGGAAGACAAGAGTGAATGTAGGCGAAGAGAAAAGGGACGGAGCAAACAGGGGTGGCGAACGAATAAAGAATGTCTACTAATATCGGTGACCATTCTATAAATGGAAGGATTGTGTAGATCGTGAGAGCGTACATAGTAGCGAAGGCAATGGGCATCATGGCGATCAGATAAGGATGGAACATTCGCTTCTGTATAGAGGCTCTCAACAGGGGAAGAGCGAAAAGCACCAAGGCACAAACGTAATCCTTGGTGATGGATAGAGTTAAGGCTAGAGAGAGTAGCAGGAGAGGCCGCGGAATAAATCTGGTCACCATAATCGAGTTTCGATAAAACGAGGGCTGAATGTAGGCGAAGCAGAGTTCGACGATCAGCTCCCCATGAAAGATGAGCAAGGGTTTTAAGAAAGTTTAGCTGGCTGTGACAAGTTGCCTTCAGAGAGGTAATGTGAGGTTTCCAGAATAACCGACGGTCAAAGAGAAGGCCTAGAAACCTGACTATCACGTTCGGGGATACGGGAGCCATAGAGATACAAAGGATGATTGGAGATAACAGAGCGTCTAGTGAAAGTAATTTGGTGAGTTTTGGTACTTGAAAATTTAAACCCATGCGTGGTGGCCCAAGTGGAAACACAGTCGACCGCATGCTGGAGAGAAACTGCAATAAGGTGACAGTCAGCGCCTGCACAAGCAATAGCGAAGTCATCAACATAGAGTGATGACCAAATATTGGGTGGAAGAACAGAGGCCAAATCATTTATAGCAAGGAGAAAAAGTGTTGTGCTTAGAACACATCCCTGAGGGACACCTTCAGCTTGGACGAAGTCCGGGGAAAGAACATTATTGACTCGAACACGGAAATGTCTGTCAGTTAAAAAGTTCTTAAGGAAGGATGGTAGATTGCCTCGGAGGCCTAAGGAATGGGCCTGGGCCAAAATATTATACCTCCAAGTTGTGTCATATGCCTTCTCAAGGTCAAAAAATATGGCAATAACTGAGTGATTATTCGCAAAGGCATTACGAACATACGTATCCAAACGTAGTAAGGGGTCTATGGTAGAACGACCCTTACGAAAGCCATATTGACTAGCGGAGAGACTGTTGTGTGTCTCTAAATACCACATTAAACGTCGATTTACGAGACGTTCCATCACTTTTGCAAACTGCACTAGTAAGAGCGATGGGGCGATAGTGGGAGGCATCATGTCCTGTAGTACCCGGTTTGCGGAAAGGGAGAACAATGGCAGATTTCCACAGCTGGGGAAGAACTCCTTGTGCCCAAATAAGATTGAAGAGGTGTAAGAGGACTACAAGGGCTGACCGATGTAAATGTAACATACGAATATGAATGACGTCAGGCCCAGCTGCCGATGAATGGCAAGCTGAGAGCGTTGCCTCCAGTTCTTGAAGTGTAAAAGGCACATTATACTGTTCTTCTCTGAGAGAAGAAAAGTCCAAGGGTACTAACTCTCTGGCAGACTTTGAGGAAAGAAACGAGGGGCATAGATGGAGCCCTCGGGAAATACGGACCAGATGTGTGCCAAGTTCAATGGCAACGTCGAGAGGGTTTGCTACATCAACACCAGCGACCCGTAGAACAGGAGCCGGGTCAGGAGAGTATTTACCACTCAATTTCCTCACTTTTTTCCAGGCTGCACTCATAGAAGAAGCAGAGGTGATGGTGGAAACATAGTCTCGCCAACAAGTGTGTTTAGATTCACGGATGACACAGCGAGCGATCGCACGCTTCTGCTTAAAATCAAGAAGTCTCTCAGCGGTTCTATTGTACCAGTACCTGCCCCATGCAGCACGTTTCAAACGTACTGCACGAGCACAAACAGGAGACCACCAAGGCACACACTTCTGAGAATGCCTGCCTGAGGTTTGGGGTATAGAATGAGAAGCTGCGGTATAAACTGACGTCGAGTAGATGTGTAGGAGCTCATCAATGGAGGATGAAGAAGGAACCTCACTAAAAGCAGTGAGGTGTGAGTAAAGATCCCAATTTGCCCGATCAAATTGCCAGCGAGGGCTACGGAAAGGTGGTGAATAGGAAGGAGAAGTAAGAATGATCGGAAAATGATCGCTGTCATGTAAGTCTGGTAGAACAGACCAGGTGAAGTCTAGTGCAGTGGAGGAAGAGCAGACTGATAGATCGATGCAAGAGAGAGTATGAGTACGAGGATCAAAATGGGTGGGAGAACCCGTATTTAAAACATGGAGGGGGCGAGAGGCGAGAAAAGCCTCCAACTGGATGCCACGTGAGTCACAATGAGACCCCCCCCAGAGGAAATGGTGGGCATTAAAATCACCAAGTAACAGAAGTGGTGGTGGTAAGGATGAAACAAGAAAGGCAAAGTCTGGGATAGAAAATGCCCGAGAAGGAGAGATATAAAGAACATATTGTAAATCACTTATTCAAGTGGATATGGGCTGCAGTGTAATGCAGCGAGGTATGGACAAATAGTTGACAGAACGGAATATCATTGCGTAGAAGAAGGGCACTTTCATTAAAGGTCCCATCTGAGAAAGGATCCGAAGAATACAATAAATTATAGCCTGAGATAGGTTGGAAAACAGCCGAGTGTAATTTTGGTTCTTGTAAGCAAGCACCAACAGGGGAAAACCTGGAAAGCAACATCTGAAGCTCACCCCGATTACCCCTGAGGCCGTGGATATTCCACTGTAAATAGGCCATGATTGGCGATGAAGAAAATACCAGGAATCTGTAGGTAAAGGCACCTACGGACTAGAGGGGTTAGAAAAGTCAACGTGTGGTGGCATTGGAAGACGTTCAAGTAGCGAAGGAACGGAGCGTTGCGAAGAATGGGGTTGTGAAGATGGAGGAGAGGGAAGAGAAGGAACAGGAAGTGAATCAGTGTCCATGGAAGGTTTAGTCTCTGCAATATATTTTGAAATGGCTTCAAGTGTTTCTGAATTCAAAGATGTATGGGAGACCATATTGGAGATAGGAGGAGGAGGGTGAGTAAAGATTGGGACAGTAATGGACTGTACCAAAGTAGAGGGGGAGGGAAGAGTGTAAGGGACTGGAGATGAAGTGTGGGGGGGGGGGACAGAAGAGGCAGAAACCTGGGAGGTGGCAGAAGAGGGAGAAACTTGGGAGGGGACGGGGGTGGAAGGCATAGTACGAGGAGGAGGGTGAATCTCCACACTTGTAATAGAGCCAGAGAGAGGGGAAGAACTAGGTACAGAGACTGGAAAGGTAAAGTGTGGAGGTGGAAGAAGGGAAGGAAGGGGCAAAGAAGATTTGAGCAATGTGGATTTTTTGGACTTCTGAGTAGAGGGGCGATTGGTATTAGGTGTCGTACGAGGTCTTGTCGATACTGGGGCTTGTGAGGAAGGACGCGAAGATGTGAGAACAGACTGAGTTGTAGTCGGGACGTCAGAGCCAAGGACAGCAAAAGGATTAGATGCCGTAGTGGCTATGGGAGGGGTAATAACAGAGGAGGCTGCAGAAGATGAGACCCCAGAAGTGGGGGGATGTTTGGAAACACGAGAATAAGAAACATGGGGTAGTCTCCCTTGGAGGCGGAGATGAGTAACTGCCATAGCATAAGGGAGACCTTCTGCCTCTTTGAGGCAACGGATTTCACGTTCATTTAAGTAGACCTGGCAACGGCGGGAGTACGAAGGGTGAGCTTCATTACAATTAAGGCAAGATGGAGGTTGACTGCAAGATGTATTAGAATGGTCGTCAGCACCACAGACTGGGCATTCGGCCATAGATCTGCAATATTTCGCTGGGTGACCAAAACGCCAGCAATTTCTACATTGTTGCAGTGTAGGTATCACCTTTCGAACTTGTAACCGATGTCCCGCGACATATACAGAGGACGGGAGTTCTCGGCTGTCAAAAGTTAAACGAGCCACATTGCAAGGGTAACGTCTCCGCCCTCGGCCAGGAAGGACATAAGTGTCTACTTTGAGGATTGGGAGATCCTGGAGTTCCAGCTGTTCAAAAATGTCATTGCCACATGACTGGAAATTCTGTTGGACTATGGTAGGGGCAGAATGACAGTACCACTACATGAATTGAGAGAAAGATGTTTTTCAATAGTGATAGGAGTAGTATCGATATTCGAAAGGAGAGAAAGATCATGAGCTTGGGTAGCATTCTGGACAGTGACGATGCGCATACCGCTCTTGAGAGCGTGAAATGAAATATCTCTACCAACATGACGCAGGAGCGCTTTGCCAATACTATGGTCAGAAAGGTAGGCAGAAAAAGAAGTCGGGCTTAAAGTAAAGAATTTAGTCTATTGTGTGGTCCGAAACAGCGTGGAGGGGGAGTGCTTGGCGTGTCGGTCTTTTCCGAATAGAATGGGAAGGTAACGAAGGAGCATCATCAGGAGATTGACGTTGGCGTTTAGGAGTAGGACCGGAGTTGGTCCGGCGTGAAATGGGCGGGCGATTCGAAAATTGCCGTACCGTAGAGGGAGAAGCCGGAAGCATAGTCAAAGGAGAGCGGAGTTCAGACAAATTGAAGGAGTCAGTTGAAGCCCCGGTACCTGAAACGGGTGAGGAAACAGCACCAGCAAGAGGTACAGGGGCATCAGGAGTGTCCGAAGAGTGGTCTAAACACAAGGCAGGGTCAGAATGGGGTGCGGTATCAAGAAGGGGCCCGGGGGTAGTGGGTTCATGGACTAGGGCTGCCATGGTTAGGTTACTCCTTTGCTTTTTGTTTTTAAGAAAAAAGAAAGAAAGAAGAAAAGAAAATAAAAATAAAAAAAAAGAATAAAAAAAGAGGGGAGCGGGGAGGAATAGTTCCCAGGAGGAATGAAAGGGCCGGAAATCTCCCTCCGCGCCCAAGAGGACCTCAGCACCGCTAGTAGCGCAGATGCAGCATGGAACCCGTGCCATACCCTACCCTTCATGCCAGTAAACCAGCAATCCGGGATAGCAACCTCACATCTGCCGAGCTACCTCGGTGGACAAAAGAGAGGGCGGCCGGATATCCACCACAAAGCATACCTCCTTCGGCCACCACCCCCGGAATCCGAAAGGTGGCTTCCAGAGATACACCCGTCGCCCGAAAGACACCCAAAGCTACTCCGGGATACTGGAGAGGGATCGGAACATCCCCAGGCAATCCAGATTCCACGGCAAACTACGCCACCGCCAAGAACCTCAACGGAATGGGATGGACCCCGGTGTCCTTTCCCCTACCTAGGAATTAGCGCGCCTGTGGGAGAAATCCCAAAGGCCAAAAAGAGGAAAGGCAAAAGGGAGGGGTGAAGAGGAGGAGGAGGAATGGAAAAAGGGGAGGATGGGATAGGGGAGGGGAGAATGGGGGGTAATTAGGTTCGGTCTGAGGAAGAAGACCGACAGGGCTAATTCCTCAGACGAAGAGCCTCTTCACCATGCCAAGGAGCCCCCCTTGAAGAGGACAGGCTAGGGGAGATGAGAAGGCCCTACCCTTCCTCAGGAAAATTGCCAAAATTGAAATATTTTTGCCACTTTAAGGCAAATTTCAAGATACTTTTGGTCTGAAACCTACGAGAATTTCACTAGTATGTCTTACATTCTATCATCTGATACCAGGAAACAGAAAATGCCTCAGAGTTGCTAGCTTAAATCAAACACAAGATTAGAAATTAGCTGTTCTCATCATGCAGTGTGGGGGCAGGAGTTTTTTTGTTTTGTTTTACACTGTGCACACTCGTCAAACAACCCCATTATCTCATTTCTAGGCCAAAATTTAAAGCTCATAGCATATTTGAGGGTGCTGTGATTAAAACATAGCTCTCCGTGAGCGACATTGGTGTCAGGAACGTAGATCTAAATGGGAGAAAGTGAAGATGTTAATTATAAACCCACTAATGTCAATTATGCAAATGTGTAATGTAACACCAAGGTTGAAGGTCCCTTGATGCAAAGACTGAGCAATCCCCTTCCCCTTTCCTTAGACTGAATCTACTTGCCTCCCTTTGCTCAGGTGTTGGATGACTCCTACAGATTTAGCACTCCCCCATGAATGTATTAATAATATGTTCAGCAAGTGCACTAAAACATGCAAGGGTCATAGTGTGTTATAGGCTTCACAATTTAAATTTTTGATGATAGAAAGTGATAAATTTGTAATATTTATTTCAAAGGTTAGGCATTAATATTTTGTCAATTTAGTAAGTTTTTCAATGAATGAGCAAGTATGCATATTGGTTAACAGAAATATCAGCTTTGTTTATTCTCATACTTTTAAATACTAATTAAAATGCATGCATCTTTACTAATTTGTCTGTTTTTCTCTTATAAAACTCTTGTTAATTAGCATATTTTAACATTAATGAATGCCCTAGAATCCCCTGTCATCCTATAGTTCCAGAGTCAGGGAGAACACGCATGTTACCAAGACCTTTCAAGAAAGACATATCTCCAATGGAAGGAATGTCAACCGCAGAACAGTCTTCAGTACAAAGAGGACTGTTCATACATCACAAAAGAACATACATGGCTAATTATTAAATGCTGATTTTGGTAAGATAGATATTCTTTAATTTTAGAGTAAAGTCCTACAATATAAGGTGACATTACCTGACAAAAAAATTACCTCCTTTAATTAAGCTGTCTATATATTTACAAGTCAAAAAGTATAAATAGGGGTAACTGAATTTGAACAAAGCCTTGAAGATATGAAAAAATAATGCATACTCTCACATTCAACATGCTTAGCACTGAAGCCTTCGCAAATTTCGTTTGTAAAATTTAGTGATACAAGTTGCAGTACACAAATCAGAGCGTGAGGCTTATAGTTTTTATTTTGAATGAGCCTTATTATTATTATAATCAAGGGGAAGCGCTAAACCCGGAGGATTATACAGCGCCTGGGGGGGATGTGGAAGGCATTCAGGCTTAATTCGGGGAACTGGAGCACAGATCCAATTCCCTAAATCAAGAGCCCCTCACCAACATCAAGGAACCTTCCTTGAGGGGTGAATGAGCCTTATAAATGCACTAAACTATGCATGAATCTATTATCATTATTGTCTTGAATATGTTTAATAGCCAAATACACACTTTTTGTTTAGTTTTATATTGTTACTAAAGTCTTCAGTGTTTCATTTATGATTGCATTGTTATTCTTTCAAATTGGCACCACTGTCTAATACATTTGTTTCATTTGCTGAATGC
>NC_091298.1:860959-867502 GCF_038502225.1 Cherax quadricarinatus | reverse complement strand
TCAGTTGAGTTTTTTGCTGCTGTTGCTGATGCAGACGCTGCTGCCAGTCACCATAATAGTTACTTACCTACACAGATGAGTATTTTAACATACAAAATTACTCGTACTTGCACATATCTGCACTACCATAATGTTGTGGCCTACGGTGAGGGAGGTGGAAGGATGGATGTTTTTTCTGCTCTGACAGCTCAAAAGTGACAGTAATTTGTCAGCTTCCTCCCTCCCTCCCTCCCTCCCTTTATCCTTCCCTCCATCCTTCCTTCCCTCCATCCTTCCTTCCCTCCCTCCAAGTCTCCCAGTTCAGGTCGACACATTTCACCACTATGCACTAACACGTCCTGCATCATGGAATATGACAGGAAAGCATAGCTAACTTTTATTTCCACTATATAACTATCATGTAGAATGTAGCAGTACACTATTGCTACATTATTCTACATTCAAACCTCTATCATTAACTACTTAATTTGACTTTATAAAACATTTGAACTAATGATACTAGACAAGTCTACACAGTCAGACGCCAACTTTCGCCTCATCTCCGCTGTTTTGTGAATGGTTAAAGTATGTAGACTTGTACTATCTTAACACCTCCTTCACTGCACACACTTCTAGTTTTACAACATTTCTTAAGCTAAAATCTACGTTTGATTATGCAGACAGAACGGTTTAGGATATCCTAAATTAACTAGCCAAAATGAACATTGGATAATAGGTTATCTGTCAAATAAAATATTTTCTGCTCTCTATCAAGACTTTAGAAGCGAGACTAAGGAAATATCGCTAAGTACGCGTACCACAGGGAGGTATTCTCAGCCCCATGTTATTTAATGTTCTGATTAATGGTCTCCTAAAGACTCTACCATACCTAAACATGTGTGTTATGCTCATGATATGGTGATCTATATAACAGGGCGTAAGAAAACGAATACGATTCTTAACGAAGTTCAAGTAATTTGTAATCTACTAGACCTCGTCATATTTTCATCAAAGAATAAGATATTGACAAGCAAACAAACATCTGTTTGCATGGTGAAGAATATCAGCTACGTTAAATCTTAGATATCTTGGTGTAGAAGAACCTTTGATAAATTCACCATACACACCTAAATAAGAAATACAAAGGTAGGCTAAATTATTTCAGAGTTGATGCTAGCTATAACACTAACTGTGATGCTAATGTAAGAGTATTGAGAATCATGTACACAGCCTAAATTAGATCCTTCAGAAATATTCTTGGATATTATAAAATTACTATAGCAAGGTCCTTAATACGAAGACGTTTAGTATTCCCAATAACGATGACAGGATCATGGAGCTTAACACCGGAATTGGCTCGGTATGTCATGTGAATACAATTAGAAGCCTGAGTAGATCTGTAAATAATTATGAGAATATGAACGTAAATAACACATGTAGCAACTTGCAATGTAGGCAAACTGATGTTGTAGTAGCCAGGCTTAGGCTACTACAACATCAGTTGTAGTAGCCTAAGTAGGTGTTTCAGGCAGTTTGGCAGACACACCTATGATGATCAAACTAAATGCAAAGTATGTAGTCAGCACTGTGGTCACTATCTTGACCACTGTGTGCCTGACTGTCCACTTATTTTGTAATATTGTGATTTATCAAGATATCTTGTTATTAAAACGATGATACTAAGATATAATGAAAATTACGATGCTAAGATATATTATAAAAACTATGATACTAAGATATAATAAACAAATATCTTAAATCTGCCTGTAGCATATGAAATATAAATTCTAAATCCAGATATACCAGATAATCACAATACTGTTACCACGACTACCATCACCACCACCATCATCACCACCACCACCATCACTACCATCACCACCATCACCACCACCACCATCACTACCATCACCACCACCACCACCACCACCACCATCACCACCATCACCACCACCACCACCATCACCACCATCACCACCACCACCACCATCACCACCATCACCACCACCACCACCACCACCACCACCACCACCACCACCACCACCACCACCACCACCACCACCACCACCACCTGCAGCCATCACCACCACTAGCCACCATCACCACCACCATCATCACCACCACCACCATCACCACCACCACCATCACCACCATCACCACCACCACCACCATCACCACCACCACCACCACCACCATCACCACCACCACCACCACCATCACCACCACCACCACCACCACCACCACCACCACCACCTGCAGCCATCACCACCACTAGCCACCATCACCACCAGCCACCATCACCATCAGCCACCATCATCACCACCACCACCATCACCACCACCACCAGCCACAATCACCACCAGCCACCATCACCACCACCACCACCAGCGACCATCACCACCACCACCATCACCACCACCACCAGCCACCATCACCACCAGCCACCATCACCACCACCTGCAGCCATCACCACCACCAGCCATCACCACCATCACCACCACCGCCAGCCACCATCACCACCACCATCAGCCACCACCACCACTACCACAAGCCACCACCACCACCACTACCACCACCACCAGCCACCCCCACCGTCACCACCACCACCACCATCACCACCACCACCAGCCACCACTACCACCATCACCACCACCACCACCATTACCACCACCACCACCACCATCACCACCACCACCACCATCACCACCACCACCACCACCATCACCACCACCACCACCATCACCACCACCACCACCACCACCAGCCACCACCAGCCACCACCACCACCACCATCACCATCACCACCACCAAAACCACCATCACCACCACCACCAACATCATCACCCCCACCACCACCACCATCACCACCACCACCACCACCACAACCACTATCACCACCACCATCACCACCACCACCACCACCAGCCACCACCACCACCACCATCACCACCACCACCACCAGCCACCACCACCACCACCATCACCACCACCAGCCACCACCACCACCAGCCACCACCACCATCACCACCACCAGCCACCACCACCACCATCACCACCACCAGCCACCACCACCACCACCATCACCACCACCAGTCACCACCACCACCAGCCACCACCACTACCAGCCACCACCACCACCACCAGCCACCACCACCAACCACCAACCATCACCACAACTCACCACCACCACCACCATTAGCCACCACCACCACCAGCCACCACCACCACCACCCACCACCAGCCACCACCACCACCACCCACCACCATCACCATTACCGCCACCATTCACCACCACCAGCCACCGCCACCAGCCACCACCACCGCCACCACCACCAGCCACCACCAACACCACCACCACCACCACCACCCGCCACCACCACCAGCCACCACCACCAGCCACCACCACCACCACCACCAGCCACCACCACCAGCCACCACCACCACCACCACCACCAGCCACCACCACCACCACCACCACCATAACCACCAGCCACCACCACCACCACCACCATCACCACCATCACCACCACCACCACCACCACTACACTACCACTACACCATCACCACCACCACCACCATCACCACCACCACCTCCACCACCACCACTACCACCACCACTACCACCACCACCACCAGCCACCACCACCACCACCACCAGCCACCACCATCACCACCACCACCACCACCACCACCAGCCACCACCACCACCACCACCACCATAACCACTACGACCACCACCACCACCACCATCACCACCACCACCACCACCACCACCACCATCACCACCATCACCACCACCACCACCACCACCACCACCATCACCACCACCACCACCACCATCACCACCACCACCACCACCACCACCACCACCACCACCACCACCACCACCACCACCATCACCACCACCACCACCACCATCACCACCACCACCACCACCACCACCACCACCACCACCACCACCACCACCATCACCACCACCACCACCACCACCACCACCACCACCATCACCATGGTGGTGGTGGTGATATAAATATTTTGGATGTAGGAATATCTGCTTTTGCTATCCTAGTTAATGTTTAGGAGGATCTTCCTTAGTGAGTGAGGCACCTCAGGTGATATTGGTGGTGGTAGTAGGAATGAAAGTGATAATAGTGGTCATGGTGGCAGAATGGTGATCATGGTTTAATTAATGTTCAGTTTCTTGGAGGTGAGACGTAGTGATTTTGGAGGTTGAATTACTGTTGTCACTGTCACAGCAGCAGCAGTGCCTGGATGGTGGCACCTTGCGACCGTCTCAGATACTACAGAAATACTTCCTTACATCTCTGTGGATCATCTGTGCCTTCACCTTCCATCTGTGTCCCATTTATCCTCGACCTCTTATTCTAACTGTGCCTAGGCGACCTAAATTGCTACCTCTGTACTGCGGTACTACTACTACTACCACCACTACTACTACTACTATCATTACTTAAGTTACTTCACAAATATTTCTGGCAGTGTGTCCTCAACACAGTCTGAGCCATGATTAATGAAGACTTTAGCCAGAGCAGTGTTAATGCTCCGGCTGTACTGTACGTATGTTAACACTTTAGTTAACCTTAAAGTGCTATCTTATCTACACTGGGTTAACATTACTAGTGATGACGTTTATCTTAGCTAGTGTTAACATTACCAGAGACCACAGGTTTCTGGTAATGTTAAGATAACAGATCTGTGAGAGTTCTATTGACCATAGTGTTCTGGCAGCAATCTGCTTAATGTTCTAGGTGAGACCCATCATTTGGTCTGAGAGACCCATCATTTGGTCTAAGAACTCCATCATTTGGTCTGAGAGACCCATCATTTGTTCTGACAGTCCCATCATTTGCTCTGATAGACCCAACATTTGGTCTGAGAGACCCATCATTTGGTCTGTGTAATATGAAACTAACAAGATTTCTTCCCTTAATCCCAGCTCAGTTCTTAATTAGTCAAAGCTGTGTGTGTGTGTGTGTGTGTGTGTATGTACGTATGTGTGTGTTTGTGTGTGGGTGTGTGTACTCACCTAGTTGTACTCACCTAGTTGAGGTTGCAGGGGTTGAGTCCAAGCTCCTGGCCCCGCCCTTCACTGGTCGCTACTAGGTCACTCTCCCTGAACCATGAGCTTTATCGTACCTCTGCTTAAAGCTATGTATGGATCCTGCCTCCACTACATCGCTTCCAAAGCTATTCCACTTCCTGACTACTCTGTGGCTGAAGAAATACTTCCTAACATCCCTGTGATTCATCTGTGTCTTCAACTTTCCCTTGTTGCTGTGTCCAATCTCTGGAACATCCTGTCTTTGTCCACCTTGTCAATTCCTCTCAGTATTTTGTAAGTCGTTATCATGTCCTCACTATCTCTCCTGTCCTCCAGTGTCGTCAGGTTGATTTCCCTTAACCTCTCCTCGTAGAACATACCTCTTAGCTCTGGGATTAGTCTTGTTGCAAACCTTTGCACTTTCTCTAGTTTCTTTACTTGCTTAGCTAGGTGTGGGTTCCAAACTAGTGCCGCATACTCCAATATGGGCCTAACGTACACGGTGTACAGGGTCCTGAACGATTCCTTATTAAGATGTCGGAATGCTGTTCTGAGGTTTGCTAGGCGCCCATATGCTGCAGCAGTTATTTGGTTGATTTGCGCTTCAGGAGATGTGCCTGGTGTTATACTCACCCCAAGATCTTTTTCCTTGAGTGAGGTTTGTAGTCTCTGGCCCTCTAGACTGTACTCCGTCTGCGGTCTTCTTTGCCCTTCCCCAATCTTCATGACTTTGCACTTGGTGGGGTTGAACTCCAGGAGCCAAGTGCTAGACCAGGTGTGTGTGTGTGTGTGTGTGTGTGTGTGTACTCACATATTTGTGGTTGCAAGGGTTGAGACATAGCTCCTGGCCCTGCCTCTTCACTGGTCGCTACTAGGTCCCCTCCCTCCCCCTGCTCCATGAGCTTTATCATACCTCGTCTTAAAACTATGTATGCTTCCTGCCACCACTACGTCCCTTGCCAGACTATTCCAGTTCCTGACAACTCTATGACTAAAGAAATACTTCCTAACATCCCTTTGACTCGTCTGAGTCTTCACCTTCGAATTGTGGCCCCTTGTTTCTGTGTCATATCTATGGATAATTCTCTGTTCACCTTCTCAATTCTTCGCAGTTTTTTATATGTCGTTTGTTACAAAAAACGCGATTCTAAAAGCATAGAGATCTCCAGGTAATACTAGAAAGGACTGCCCTTCTAGCATCCAGCCTGTTACTGGGTTTTCGTAACAAGTAGTCAGTATCCTTGTCCAATTATCCATTAAAATTCAGTATGATTCAATAGTGCTTCAGGATTACAACTGGTAGGCTACTAACTAGAGAAATTAAAATTTAATAAATTTATTAATTATAGTCTAGAGGTATATTAAATTAAATCAATCACAGTAATCAAAATAATATTAATCACTTCTCTCGTGTACAGTATTATTGTGCTGATAGCACATATTACATTTATAATTCTTAAGTACCGTCTGGTACATTAACATCTAATAATACAATATACAAA
>NC_091298.1:853459-855959 GCF_038502225.1 Cherax quadricarinatus | reverse complement strand
TTGTGTCCCCCTGCCTAGGAGGGATACAGCCGGTTTGTGTCCCCCTGCCTAGGAGGGATACAGCCGGTTTGTGTCCCCCTGCCTAGGAGGGATACAGCCGGTTTGTGTCCCCCTGCCTAGGAGGGACACAGCCGGTTTGTGTCCCCCTGCCTAGGAGGGATACAGCCGGTTTGTGTCCCCCTGCCTAGGAGGGATACAGCCGGTTTGTGTCCCCCTGCCTAGGAGGGATACAGCCGGTTTGTGTCCCCCTGCCTAGGAGGGATACAGCCGGTTTGTGTCCCCTGCCTAGGAGGGATACAGCCGGTTTGTGTCCGCCTGCCTAGGAGGGATACAGCCGGTTTGTGTCCCCCTGCCTAGGAGGGATACAGCCGGTTTGTGTCCCCCTGCCTAGGAGGGATACAGCCGGTTTGTGTCCCCCTGCCTAGGAGGGATACAGCCGGTTTGTGTCCCCCTGCCTAGGAGGGATACAGCCGGTTTGTGTCCCCCTGCCTAGGAGGGATACAGCCGGTTTGTGTCCCCCTGCCTAGGAGGGATACAGCCGGTTTGTGTCCCCCTGCCTAGGAGGGATACAGCCGGTTTGTGTCCCCCTGCCTAGGAGGGATACAGCCGGTTTGTGTCCCCCTGCCTAGGAGGGATACAGCCGGTTTGTGTCCCCCTGCCTAGGAGGGATATAGCCGGTTTGTGTCCCCCTGCCTAGGAGGGATACAGCCGGTTTGTGTCCCCCTGCCTAGGAGGGATACAGCCGGTTTGTGTCCCCCTGCCTAGGAGGGATACAGCCGGTTTGTGTCCCCCTGCCTAGGAGGGATACAGCCGGTTTGTGTCCCCCTGCCTAGGAGGGATACAGCCGGTTTGTGTCCCCCTGCCTAGGAGGGATACAGCCGGTTTGTGTCCCCCTGCCTAGGAGGGATACAGCCGGTTTGTGTCCCCCTGCCTAGGAGGGATACAGCCGGTTTGTGTCCCCCTGCCTAGGAGGGATACAGCCGGTTTGTGTCCCCCTGCCTAGGAGGGATACAGCCGGTTTGTGTCCCCCTGCCTAGGAGGGATACAGCCGGTTTGTGTCCCCCTGCCTAGGAGGGATACAGCCGGTTTGTGTCCCCGTGCCTAGGAGGGGTACAGCCGGTTTGTGTCCCCCTGCCTAGGAGGGATACAGCCGGTTTGTGTCCCCCTGCCTAGGAGGGATACAGCCGGTTTGTGTCCCCCTGCCTAGGAGGGATACAGCCGGTTTGTGTCCCCCTGCCTAGGAGGGATACAGCCGGTTTGTGTCCCCCTGCCTAGGAGGGATACAGCCGGTTTGTGTCCCCCTGCCTAGGAGGGATACAGCCGGTTTGTGTCCCCCTGCCTAGGAGGGATACAGCCGGTTTGTGTCCCCCTGCCTAGGAGGGATACAGCCGGTTTGTGTCCCCCTGCCTAGGAGGGATACAGCCGGTTTGTGTCCCCCTGCCTAGGAGGGATACAGCCGGTTTGTGTCCCCCTGCCTAGGAGGGATACAGCCGGTTTGTGTCCCCCTGCCTAGGAGGGATACAGCCGGTTTGTGTCCCCCTGCCTAGGAGGGATACAGCCGGTTTGTGTCCCCCTGCCTAGGAGGGATACAGCCGGTTTGTGTCCCCCTGCCTAGGAGGGATACAGCCGGTTTGTGTCCCCCTGCCTAGGAGGGATACAGCCGGTTTGTGTCCCCCTGCCTAGGAGGGATACAGCCGGTTTGTGTCCCCCTGCCTAGGAGGGATACAGCCGGTTTGTGTCCCCCTGCCTAGGAGGGATACAGCCGGTTTGTGTCCCCCTGCCTAGGAGGGATACAGCCGGTTTGTGTCCCCCTGCCTAGGAGGGATACAGCCGTTTTGTTGAAAAACAAAATAATTTAACATAACTGTAGCACCAGTGAAAGATTTTTGTATAGTGATAAATGAGAGAATAATTGTCCAACAGTGAACCAGTGTTGCAGTGATTATCTAGTGTGGTCCAACAGTGAACCAGTGTTGCAGTGATTATCTAGTGTGGTCCAACAGTGAACCAGTGTTGCAGTGATTATCTAGTGTGGTCCAACAGTGAACCAGTGTTGCAGTGATTATCTAGTGTGGTCCAACAGTGAACCAGTGTTGCAGTGATTATCTAGTGTGGTCCAACAGTGAACCAGTGTTGTAATAATTATCTAGTGTGGTCCAACAGTGAACCAGTGTTGCAGTGATTATCTAGTGTGGTCCAACAGTGAACCAGTGTTGTAATAATTATCTAGTGTGGTCCAACAGTGAACCAGTGTTGCAGTGATTATCTAGTGTGGTCCAACAGTGAACCAGTGTTGTAATAATTATCTAGTGTGGTCCAACAGTGAACCAGTGTTGCAATAATTATCTAGTGTGGTCCAACAGTGAACCAGTGTTGCAGTGATTATCTAGTGTGGTCCAACAGTGAACCAGTGTTGTAATAATTATCTAGTGTGGTCCAACAGTGAACCAGTGTTGCAGTGATTATCTAGTGTGGTCCAACAGTGAACCAGTGTTGCAGT
>NC_091298.1:843459-850959 GCF_038502225.1 Cherax quadricarinatus | reverse complement strand
CACCTGGGTTATCCCAAGAATAAACAGTCACCTGGGTTATCCCAAGAATAAACAGTCACCTGGAGGTGATTATGGCAGTTAACATTGTGTTAGTTGAACAGTTGTTAACATTGTACCAGGGGAACAGTTAACATTGTACCAGTGGAACAGTTAACAATGTACCAGTGGAACAGTAAACATTGTACCAGTGGAACACAAACATTGTACCAGTGGAACACAAACATTGTACCAGTGGAACAGTTGCTAATATTGTACCAGTAGAACAGTTAACATTGTACCAGTGAAACAGTTAACATTGTACCAGTGGAACAGTAAACATTGTACCAATGAAACAGTTAACATTGTACCAGTGGAACAGTTGCTAATATTGTACCAGTAGAACAGTTAACATTGTACCAGTGAAGCAGTTAACATTGTACCAGTGGAACAGTTGTTAACATTGTACCAGTGGAACGGCTGTTAACATTGTACCAGTGGAACAGCTGTTAATATTGTACCAGTGGAACACTTGTTAACGTTGTTAGGAAGTCATAAGTTTTCTGTACAAAGAATTTTTCATTGTGAGAAGTGGCGTTTGAAGACGTACGTACGTGCATGTGTACGTACGTGCATGTGTACGTACGTGCATGTGTACGTACGTGCATGTGTACGTACGTGCATGTGTACGTACGTGCATGTGTACGTACGTGCAGGTGTACGTACGTGCAGGTGTACGTACGTGCAGGTGTACGTACGTGCAGGTGTACGTACGTGCAGGTGTACGTACGTGCAGGTGTACGTACGTGCATGTGTACGTACGTGCATGTGTACGTACGTGCATGTGTACGTACGTGCAGGTGTACGTACGTGCATGTGTACGTACGTGCAGGTGTACGTACGCATGTGTACGTACGTGCATGTACGTACGTGCAGGTGTACGTGCATGTGTACGTACGTGCAGGTGTACGTACGTGCATGTGTACGTACGTGCAGGTGTACGTACGTGCAGGTGTACGTACGTGCAGGTGTACGTACGTGCATGTGTACGTACGTGCATGTGTACGTACGTGCATGTGTACGTACGTGCAGGTGTACGTACGTGCAGGTGTACGTACGTGCATGTGTACGTACGTGCAGGTGTACGTACGTGCAGGTGTACGTACGTGCAGGTGTACGTACGTGCAGGTGTACGTACGTGCAGGTGTACGTATGTGCAGGTGTACGTACGTGCAGGTGTACGTATGTGCAGGTGTACGTACGTGCAGGTGTACGTACGTGCAGGTGTACGTACGTGCAGGTGTACGTACGTGCAGGTGTACGTACGTGCATGTGTACGTACGTGCAGGTGTACGTACGTGCAGGTGTACGTACGTGCATGTGTACGTACGTGCATGTGTACGTACGTGCAGGTGTACGTACGTGCAGGTGTACGTACGTGCAGGTGTACGTACGTGCAGGTGTACGTATGTGCAGGTGTACGTACGTGCAGGTGTACGTACGTGCAGGTGTACGTACGTGTGTATGTATGTATATAGTGCAAAATCATTACAAAGTTAATCATTTATAACTTAAATAATAGAAATTAATTAGGTATTAAGTGTTGCCAACACCAGCATGGAGGTGGGTATTAAGTGCTGCCAACACCAGCATGGAGGTGGGTACTAAGTGTTGCCAACACCAGCATGGAGGTGGGTATTAAGTGTTGCCAACACCAGCATGGAGGAGGGTACTAAGTGTTGCCAACACCAGCATGGAGGTGGGTACTAAGTGTTGCCAACACCAGCATGGAGGTGGGTACTAAGTGTTGCCAACACGAGCATGGAGGTGGGTACTAAGTGTTGCCAACACGAGCATGGAGGTGGGTACTAAGTGTTGCCAACACCAGCATGGAGGTGGGTCCTAAGTGTTGCCAACACCAGCATGGAGGTGGGTACTAAGTGTTGCCAACACCAGCATGGAGGTGGGTATTAAGTGTTGCCAACACCAGCATGGAGGTGGGTACTAAGTGTTGCCAACACGAGCATGGAGGTGGGTACTAAGTGTTGCCAACACCAGCATGGAGGTGGGTACTAAGTGTTGCCAACACCAGCATGGAGGTGGGTACTAAGTGTTGCCAACACCAGCATGGAGGTGGGTACTAAGTGTTGCCAACACGAGCATGGAGGTGGGTACTAAGTGTTGCCAACACCAGCATGGAGGTGGGTACTAAGTGTTGCCAACACCAGCATGGAGGTGGGTACTAAGTGTTGCCAACACCAGCATGGAGGTGGGTACTAAGTGTTGCCAACACCAGCATGGAGGTGGGTACTAAGTGTTGCTAACACGAACCTCCAGGTGGGTACTAAGTGTTGCCAACACAAGCATGGAGGTGGGTACTAAGTGTTGCCAACACGAACCTCCAGGTGGGTACTAAGTGTTGCCAACACGAACCTCCAGGTGGGTACTAAGTGTTGCCAACACCAGCATGGAGGTGGGTACTAAGTGTTGCCAACACGAACCTCCAGGTGGGTACTAAGTGTCGCCAACACCAGCATGGAGGTGGGTACTAAGTGTTGCCAACACGAACCTCCAGGTGGGTACTAAGTGTTGCCAACACCAACCTCCAAGTGGATACTAAGTGTTGCCAACACCAACCTCCAGGTGGGTACTAAGTGTTGCCAACTCCTACCTCCAGGTGGGTACTAAGTGTTGCCATCACCAACCTCCAGGTGAGTACTAAGTGTTGCCAACACCAACCTCCAGGTGGGTACTAAGTGTTGCCAACACCAACCTCCAGGTGGGTACTAAGTGTTGCCAACACCAACCTCCAGGTGGGTACTAAGTGTTGCCATCACCAACCTCCAGGTGGGTACTAAGTGTTGCCATCACCAACCTCCAGGTGGGTACTAAGTGTTGCCAACACCAACCTCCAGGTGGGTACTAAGTGTTGCCATCACCAACCTCCAGGTGGGTACTAAGTGTTGCCAACACCAACCTCCAGGTGGGTACTAAGTGTTGCCAACACCAATCTCCAGGTGGGTACTAAGTACTGCCAACACCAACCTCCAGGTGGGTACTAAGTTTTGCCAACACCAACCTCCAGGTGGGTACTAAGTGTTGCCAACACCAACCTCCAGGTGGGTACTAAGTGTTGCCAACACCAACCTCCAGGTGGGTACTAAGTGTTGCCATCACCAACCTCCAGGTGGGTTCTAAGTGTTGCCATCACCAACCTCCAGGTGGGTACTAAGTGTTGCCATCACCAACCTCCAGGTGGGTATTAAGTGTTGCCAACACCAACCTCCAGGTGGGTACTAAGTATTGTCAACAACCTCCAGGTGGGTACTAAGTATTGCCAACACCAACCTCCAGGTGGGTAATAAGTATTGCCAACACCAACCTCCAGGTGGGTATTAAGTGTTGCCAACACCAACCTCCAGGTGGGTACTAAGTGTTCCCAACACCAACCTCCAGGTGGGTACTGTGTTGCCATCACCAACCTCCAGCTGGGTACTAAGTGTTGCCATCACCAACCTCCAGGTGGGTACTAAGTATTGCCAACACCAACCTCCAGGTGGGTACTAAGTATTGCCAACACCAACCTCCAGGTGGATACTAAGCGTTGCCAACACCAACCTCCAGGTGGGTACCAAGTGTTGCCAACACCAACCTCCAGGTGGATACTAAGTGTTGCCAACACCAACCTCCAGGTGGGTACTAAGTATTGCCAACACCAACCTCCAGGTGGATACTAAGCGTTGCCAACACAAACTTCCAGGTGGGTATTAAGTGTTGCGAAGACCAACCTCCAGGTGGGTACTAAGTGTTGCCATCACCAACCTCCAGGTGGATACTAAGTGTTGCCAACACCAACCTCCAAGTGGATACTAAGTGTTGGAAACACCAACCTCCAGGTGGGTACTAAGTGTTGCCAACACCAACCTCCAGGTGGATACTAAGTGTTGGAAACACCAACCTCCAGGTGGATACTAAGTGTTGGAAACACCAACCTTCAGGTGGGTACTAAGTGTTGCCAACACCAACCTCCAGGTGGGTACTAAGTGTTGGAAACACCAACCTCCAGGTGGGTACTAAGTGTTGGAAACACCAACTTCCAGGTGGGTACTAAGTGTTGGAAACACCAACTTCCAGGTGGGTACTAAGTGTTGGAAACACCAACTTCCAGGTGGGTACTAAGTGTTGGAAACACCAACTTCCAGGTGGGTACTAAGTGTTGCCAACACCAACCTCCAAGTGGATACTAAGTGTTGGAAACACCAACCTTCAGGTGGGTACTAAGTGTTGCCAACACCAACCTCCAGGTGGGTACTAAGTGTTCGAAACACCAACCTCCAGGTGGGTACTAAGCGTTGCCAACACCAACCTCCAGGTGGGTACTAAGTGTTGGAAACACCAACTTCCAAGTGGGTACTAAGTGTTGCCAACACCAACCTCCAAGTGGGTAATAAGTGTTGCCAACAGCAGCCTCAGGAACTCCCATCACCACCTAGCAAATCCCTCAATCCAGCAATACTTTTGTCTACCTCCCAGCAAAGCCTGGCCCACTCTGCCAATTGTCTTCGCTAAATTGCATTTCTCTGTAATCGCCTTATATATATATATATATATATATATATATATATATATATATATATATATATATATATATATATATATATATATATATATATATATATATATATATATTTCTCGGAATAATTTTTACACGGAATCTACTACGTAGTTCGTTCTTGATAATGAAATCAGATTAACTCAAAGGTTTTTAATAGCTAAGTCAGTATAACCACAGGTTCTTAATAACAAGGTCAGTATAACCACAGGTTCATAATAACAATGTCAGTATAACCACAGGTTCTTAATAACAAGGTCAGTATAACCACAGGTTCTTAATAGCAAGGTCAGTATAACCACAGGTTCTTCATAGCAAGGTCAGTATAACCACAGATTCTTAATAGCAAGGTCAGTATAACCACATGTTCTTTATAACAAAGTCTTCAACAACCAACTTGTTCAATAATGGAATTTTCATTACTGGGAGAATTTATTAAGAATTATCACTGCACCCGAGTGAGTCTACCTGGCTCTTGTGAGCATAGTCAGTCTACCTGGCTCTTGTGAGCATAGTGAGTCTACCTGACTCTTGTGAGCATAGTGAGTCTACCTGGCTCTTGTGAGCATAATGAGTCTACCTGGCTTTTGTGAGCATAGTGAGTCTACCTGACTCTTGTGAGCATAGTGAGTCTACCTGACTCTTGTGAGCATAGTGAGTCTACCTGGCTCTTGTGAGCATAGTCAGTCTACCTGGCTCTTGTGAGCATAGTGAGTCTACCTGACTCTTGTGAGCATAGTGAGTCTACCTGGCTCTTATGAGCATAATGAGTCTACCTGGCTCTTGTGAACATAGTGAGTCTACCTGGCTCTTGTGAGCATAATGAGTCTACCTGGCTCTTGTGAACATAGTGAGTCTACGTGGCTCTTGTGAGCATAGTGAGTCTACCTGGCTCTTGTGAGCATAGTCTACCTGGCTCTTGTGAGCATAGTGAGTCTACCTGGCTCTTGTGAGCATAGTGAGTCTACCTGACTCTTGTGAGCATAGTGAGTCTACCTGGCTCTTGTGAGCATAGTGAGTCTACCTGGCTCTTGTGAGCATAGTGAGTCTACCTGGCTCTTGTGAGCATAGTGAGTCTACCTGGCTCTTGTGAACATAATGAGTCTACCTGGCTCTTGTGAGCATAGTGAGTCTACCTGGCTCTTGTGAGCATAGTGAGTCTACCTGGCTCTTGTGAGCATAATGAGTCTACCTGGCTCTTGTGAGCATAGTGAGTCTACCTGGCTCTTGTGAGCATAGTGAGTCTACCTGGCATTTGTGAGCATAGTGAGTCTACCTGACTTGTGAGCATAGTGAGTCTACCTGGCTCTTGTGAGCATAGTGAGTCTACCTGGCTCTTGTGAGCACAGTGAGTCTACCTGGCTCTTGTGAGCATAATGAGTCTACCTGGCTCTTGTGAGCATAGTGAGTCTACCTGACTCTTGTGAGCATAATGAGTCTACCTGGTTTCTGTGATCATAGTGAGTCTACCTGGCTCTTGTGAGCATATTGAGTCTACCTGGCTCTTGTGAGCATAGTGAGTCTACCTGGCTCTTGTGAGCATAGTGAGTCTACCTGGCTCTTGTGAGCATAGTGAGTCTACCTGGCTCTTGTGAGCATAGTGAGTACATGGCTCTTGTGAGCATAGTGAGTCTACCTGGCTCTTGTGAGCATAGTGAGTCTACTTGGCTCTTGTGAGCATAGTCTACCTGGCTCTTGTGAGCATAGTGAGTCTACCTGGCTCTTGTGAACATAGTGAGTCTACCTGGCTCTTGTGAGCATAATGAGTCTACCTGTCTCTTGTGAACATAGTGAGTCTACGTGGCTCTTGTGAGCATAGTGAGTCTACCTGGCTCTTGTGAGCATAGTCTACCTGGCTCTTGTGAGCATAGTGAGTCTACCTGGCTCTTGTGAGCATAGTGAGTCTACCTGACTCTTGTGAGCATAGTGAGTCTACCTGGCTCTTGTGAGCATAGTGAGTCTACCTGGCTCTTGTGAGCATAGTGAGTCTACCTGGCTCTTGTGAGCATAGTGAGTCTACCTGGCTCTTGTGAACATAGTGAGTCTACCTGGCTCTTGTGAGCATAGTGAGTCTACCTGGCTCTTGTGAGCATAGTGAGTCTACCTGGCTCTTGTGAGCATAGTGAGTCTACCTGGCTCTTGTGAACATAGTGAGTCTACCTGGCTCTTGTGAGCATAGTGAGTCTACCTGGCTCTTGTGAGCATAGTGAGTCTACCTGGCTCTTGTGAGCATAATGAGTCTACCTGGCTCTTGTGAGCATAGTGAGTCTACCTGGCTCTTGTGAGCATAGTGAGTCTACCTGGCATTTGTGAGCATAGTGAGTCTACCTGACTCTTGTGAGCATAGTGAGTCTACCTGGCTCTTGTGAGCATAGTGAGTCTACCTGGCTCTTGTGAGCACAGTGAGTCTACCTGGCTCTTGTGAGCATAATGAGTCTACCTGGCTCTTGTGAGCATAGTGAGTCTACCTGACTTGTGAGCATAGTGAGTCTACCTGGTTTCTGTGAACATAGTGAGTCTACCTGGCTCTTGTGAGCATAGTGAGTCTACCTGGCTCTTGTGAGCATAGTGAGTCTACCTGGCTCTTGTGAGCATAGTGAGTCTTCCTGGCTCTTGTGAGCATGAGTCTACCTGGCTCTTGAGCATAGTGAGTCTACCTGGCTCTTGTGAGCATAATGAGTCTACCTGGCTCTTGTGAGCATAGTGAGTCTACCTGGCTCTTGTGAGCATGAGTCTACCTGGCTCTTGTGAGCATAGTGAGTCTACCTGGCTCTTGTGAGCATAATGAGTCTACCTGGCTCTTGTGAGCATAGTGAGTCTACCTGACTCTTGTGAGCATAGTGAGTCTACCTGGTTCTTGTGAGCATAGTGAGTCTACCTGGCTCTTGTGAGCATAGTGAGTCTACCTGACT
>NC_091298.1:815959-838459 GCF_038502225.1 Cherax quadricarinatus | reverse complement strand
CAAATAGATCGCCACGGCTTGTGATGCTACAGCACTTCGGGTCACCTGCTCTGTCTCGTTACTTCTCCAGAGAATGAGATTGTGGTACTTACCTTGTGCTGGTACAGGGGGCTGTGTGTACGTGATCCTGAGCGTCCGTGTCGGGCCGTGATGAGGCTGCAGCATCCGTGGGTCCTCCCACCTCATCTCTGGTGACACTCGCCCTCTCACCTCGCCACTAATATCATCATTGCTGTGCTGTTTTCTGCTTGCCTCTACACCTGTCTCCTGCTGCCACCATCACTACCACACTCCTACTAACTGCCTCTTCCAACCACCAATAAATCTCAGTTAGAATCGAGATGATTTAACAATTCACCGCCTTGAGGGTATCTTTTCCTCAGGGTGCAGAAGCCGAGCTCTTGCCTTGACCGAGGTGGAGTCTGAGGAAAGTCTAGTTAGCACTAACACAGGCGGAAGTGTGGCCACCCTCCTCGACCGCTCAGTATCGACTGAGGCCTCACACGCGCCCACCCTATTTGGCCTCCATTGCTGTGGATGCCAGATGAATTATATGCCTCGTCAAGCAGTGATTTTTGTAGCTGCAATAAATATCGTTGTGGCTCAATGATGTGTGAATTTATGGGTGTGTTTGGTGGTGAACTGAGGCTGGGGAGAGGCAAGGGAGATAGGGTGAAGGGCGTGCAAGAGAGGGCCATATGTGCCCTCACGTCTCGCACATTCTCAGTCACAGTTGTTCAATATCTGGGGCCTCCTCCCTCACAGCTCAGAGATACCAGGGCAGCCGGGTATGGCTGATTCTACCTCACCAGCGCCGCCTTACAGCCATCACAATAGGGTATAAACACTGCTCGAAGCATACGGTGAGACTTTTGAGTAAGTCTTCTTAAACTTGCTGTCAATATCCACCTAGCAGCAGTAAGTAGGTTCCTGAGTGGTTGTAGGTTGCATCCTGGCAGGGCCAGACGTATGGTCAGGTCGCCTTGCATATGCTGATTCTATTTCACCTACCAGAAAATAGATACCTAGGTGTTGGTGGAATAAGTTTATTTTGGTACAAGTACACATAAATACAGTAACACAAATTATCATACATAGTAACGTGTGTAAATTACCCACCAGGATAACCCAAAAAAGTAAAAGTGACTTATTTCCATTGGGAGGTACCAACATCACAACAGTTGTTGGAGGTAGCAACATCACAACAGTTGTTGGAGGTACCAACATCACAACAGTTGTTGGAGGTAGCAACATCACAACAGTTGTTGGAGGTACCAACATCACAACAGTTGTTGGAGGTAGCAACATCACAACAGTTGTTGGAGGTACCAACATCACAACAGTTGGTGGAGGTACCAACATCACAACAGTTGGTGGAGGTACCAACATCACAACAGTTGTTGGAGGTACCAACATCACAACAGTTGGTGGAGGTACCAACGTCACAACAGTTGTTGGAGGTACCAACATCACAACAGTTGGTGGAGGT
The DNA here is from genome assembly GCF_038502225.1 of Cherax quadricarinatus. NCBI lineage: Eukaryota > Metazoa > Arthropoda > Malacostraca > Decapoda > Parastacidae > Cherax > Cherax quadricarinatus. Next base: position 836,970 of record NC_091298.1, on the reverse strand, counting down.
ACCAACATCACAACAGTTGTTGGAGGTACCAACATCACAACAGTTGGTGGAGGTACCAACATCACAACAGTTGGTGGAGGTACCAACATCACAACAGTTGTTGGAGGTACCAACATCACAACAGTTGGTGGAGGTACCAACGTCACAACAGTTGTTGGAGGTACCAACATCACAACAGTTGGTGGAGGTACCAACATCACAACAGTTGTTGGAGGTACCAACATCACAACAGTTGGTGGAGGTACCAACATCACAACAGTTGTTGGAGGTACCAACATCACAACAGTTGGTGGAGGTACCAACATCACAACAGTTGTTGGAGGTACCAACATCACAACAGTTGTTGGAGGTACCAACATCACAACAGTTGTTGGAGGTACCAACATCACAACAGTTGTTGGAGGTACCAACATCACAACAGTTGTTGGAGGTACCAACATCACAACAGTTGTTGGAGGTACCAACATCACAACAGTTGTTGGAGGTACCAACATCACAACAGTTGTTGGAGGTACCAACATCACAACAGTTGTTGGAGGTACCAACATCACAACAGTTGTTGGAGGTACCAACATCACAACAGTTGCTGGAGGTACCAACATCACAACAGTTGTTGGAGGTACCAACATCACAACAGTTGCTGGAGGTACCAACATCACAACAGTTGTTGGAGATACCAACATCACAACAGTTGGTGGAGGTACCAACATCACAACAGTTGGTGGAAGTGCCAACAACACAACAGTTGTTGGATGTACCAACATCACAACAGTTGTTTAAGGTACCAACATCACAACAGTTGTTGGAGGTACGAACATCACAACAGTGGGTGGAGGTACCAACATCACAACAGTTGTTGGAGGTACCATCATCACAACAGTTGCTGGAGGTACCAACATCACAACAGTTGTTGGAGGTACCATCATCACAACAGTTGCTGGAGGTACCAACATCACAACAGTTGTTGGAGGTACCAACATCACAACAGTTGCTGGAGGTACCAACATCACAACAGTTGCTGGAGGTACCAACATCACAACAGTTGTTGGAGGTACCAACATCACAACAGTTGTTGGAGGTACCAACATCACAACAGTTGTTGAAGGTACCAACATCACAACAGTTCGTGGAGGTACCAACATCACAACAGTTGTTGGAGGTACCAACATCACAACAGTTGTTGGCGGTACCAACATCACAACAGTTGTTGGAGGTACCAACATCACAACAGTTGTTGGAGGTACCAACATCACAACAGTTGTTGGAGGTACCAACATCACAACAGTTGGTGGAGGTACCAACATCACAACAGTTGTTGGAGGTACCAACATCACAACAGTTGGTGGAGGTACCAACATCACAACAGTTGTTGGAGGTACCAACATCACAACAGTTGGTGGAGGTACCAACATCACAACAGTTGGTGGAGGTACCAACATCACAACAGTTGGTGGAGGTACCAACATCACAACAGTTGGTGGAAGTGCCAACAACACAACAGTTGTTGGATGTACCAACATCACAACAGTTGTTGGAGGTACCAACATCACAACAGTTGTTGGAGGTACCAACATCACAACAGTGGGTGGAGGTACCAACATCACAACAGTTGTTGGAGGTACCATCATCACAACAGTTGCTGGAGGTACCAACATCACAACAGTTGTTGGAGGTACCATCATCACAACAGTTGCTGGAGGTACCAACATCACAACAGTTGTTGGAGGTACCAACATCACAACAGTTGCTGGAGGTACCAACATCACAACAGTTGCTGGAGGTACCAACATCACAACAGTTGTTGGAGGTACCAACATCACAACAGTTGTTGGAGGTACCAACATCACAACAGTTGTTGAAGGTTCCAACATCACAACAGTTCGTGGAGGTACCAACATCACAACAGTTGTTGGAGGTACCAACATCACAACAGTTGTTGGCGGTACCAACATCACAACAGTTGTTGGAGGTACCAACATCACAACAGTTGTTGGAGGTACCAACATCACAACAGTTGTTGGAGGTACCAACATCACAACAGTTGGTGGAGGTACCAACATCACAACAGTTGTTGGAGGTACCAACATCACAACAGTTGGTGGAGGTACCAACATCACAACAGTTGTTGGAGGTACCAACATCACAACAGTTGCTGGAGGTACCAGCATCACAACAGTTGCTGGAGGTACCATCATCACAACAGTTGGTGGAGGTACCAACATCACAACAGTTGTTGGAGGTACCAACATCACAACAGTTGTTGGCGGTACCAACATCACAACAGTTGTTGGCGGTACCAACATCACAACAGTTGTTGGAGGTACCAACATCACAACAGTTGTTGGAGGTACCAACATCACAACAGTTGTTGGAGGTACCAACATCACAACAGTTGGTGGAGGTACCAACATCACAACAGTTGTTGGAGGTACCATCATCACAGCAGTTGCTGGAGGTACCAACATCACAACAGTTGTTGGAGGTACCATCATCACAACAGTTGCTGGAGGTACCAACATCACAACAGTTGGTGGAGGTACCAACATCACAACAGTTGCTGGAGGTACCAACATCACAACAGTTGCTGGAGGTACCAACATCACAACAGTTGTTGGAGGTACCATCATCACAACAGTTTCTGGAGGTACCAACATCACAACAGTTGTTGGAGGTACCATCATCACAACAGTTGCTGGAGGTACCAACATCACAACAGTTGTTGGAGGTACCAACATCACAACAGTTGCTGGAGGTACCAACATCACAACAGTTGCTGGAGGTACCAAGATCACAACAGTTGGAGGTACCAACATCACAACAGTTGCTGGAGGTACCAACATCACAACAGTTGTTGGAGGTACCATCATCACAACAGTTGCTGGAGGTACCAACATCACAACAGTTGTTGGAGGTACCAACATCACAACAGTTGGTGGAGGTACCAACATCACAACAGTTGTTGGAGGTACCAACATCACAACAGTTGTTGGAGGTACCAACATCACAACAGTTGGTGGAGGTACCAACATCACAACAGTTGTTGGAGGTACCAACATCACAACAGTTGGTGGAGGTACCAACATCACAACAGTTGTTGGAGGTACCATCATCACAACAATTGCTGGAGGTACCAACATCACAACGGTTGTTGGAGGTACCAACATCACAACAGTTGTTGGAGGTACCAACATCACAACAGTTGCTGGAGGTACCAACATCACAACAGTTGTTGGAGGTACCAACATCACAACAGTTGCTGGAGGTACCAACATCACAACAGTTGTTGGAGGTACCATCACAACAATTGCTGGAGGAACCAACATCACAACAGTTGTTGGAGGTACCAACATCACAACAGTTGGTGGAGGTACCAACATCACAACAGTTGCTGGAGGTACCAACATCACAACAGTTGCTGGAGGTACCAACATCACAACAGTTGGTGGAGGTACCAACATCACAACAGTTGGTGGAGGTACCAACATCACAACAGTTGTTGGAGGTACCAACATCACAACAGTTGGTGGAGGTACCAACGTCACAACAGTTGTTGGAGGTACCAACATCACAACAGTTGGTGGAGGTACCAACATCACAACAGTTGTTGGAGGTACCAACATCACAACAGTTGGTGGAGGTACCAACATCACAAGAGTTGTTGGAGGTACCAACATCACAACAGTTGGTGGAGGTACCAACATCACAACAGTTGTTGGAGGTACCAACATCACAACAGTTGTTGGAGGTACCAACATGACAACAGTTGTTGGAGGTACCAACATCACAACAGTTGGTGGAGGTACCAACATCACAACAGTTGTTGGAGGTACCAACATCACAACAGTTGTTGGAGGTACCAACATCACAACAGTTGGTGGAGGTACCAACATCACAACAGTTGTTGGAGGTACCAACATCACAACAATTGTTGGAGGTACCAACATCACAACAGTTGTTGGATGTACCAGCATCACAACAGTTGCTGGAGGTACCAACATCACAACAGTTGTTGGAGGTACCAACATCACAACAGTTGGTGGAGGTACCAACATCACAACAGTTGGTGGAGGTACCAACATCACAACAGTTGGTGGAGGTACCAACATCACAACAGTTGGTGGAAGTGCCAACAACACAACAGTTGTTGGATGTACCAACATCACAACAGTTGTTGGAGGTACCAACATCACAACAGTTGTTGGAGGTACCAACATCACAACAGTGGGTGGAGGTACCAACATCACAACAGTTGTTGGAGGTACCATCATCACAACAATTGCTGGAGGTACCAACATCACAACAGTTGTTGGAGGTACCATCATCACAACAGTTGCTGGAGGTACGAACATCACAACAGTTGTTGGAGGTACCAACATCACAAAAGTTGCTGGAGGTACCAACATCACAACAGTTGCTGGAGGTACCAACATCACAACAGTTGTTGGAGGTACCAACATCACAACAGTTGTTGGAGGTACCAACATCACAACAGTTGTTGAAGGTACCAACATCACAACAGTTCGTGGAGGTACCAACATCACAACAGTTGTTGGAGGTACCAACATCACAACAGTTGTTGGCGGTACCAACATCACAACAGTTGTTGAAGGTACCAACATCACAACAGTTGTTGGAGGTACCAACATCACAACAGTTGGTGGAGGTACCAACATCACAACAGTTGGTGGAGGTACCAACATCACAACAGTTGTTGGAGGTACCAACATCACAACAGTTGGTGGAGGTACCAACATCACAACAGTTGGTGGAGGTACCAACATCACAACAGTTGGTGGAGGTACCAACATCACAACAGTTGGTGGAAGTGCCAACAACACAACAGTTGTTGGATGTACCAACATCACAACAGTTGTTGGAGGTACCAACATCACAACAGTTGTTGGAGGTACCAACATCACAACAGTGGGTGGAGGTACCAACATCACAACAGTTGTTGGAGGTACCGTCATCACAACAGTTGCTGGAGGTACCAACATCACAACAGTTGTTGGAGGTACCATCATCACAACAGTTGCTGGAGGTACCAACATCACAACAGTTGCTGGAGGTACCAAGATCACAACAGTTGGAGGTACCAACATCACAACAGTTGCTGGAGGTACCAACATCACAACAGTTGTTGGAGGTACCATCATCACAACAGTTGCTGGAGGTACCAACATCACAACAGTTGTTGGAGGTACCAACATCACAACAGTTGGTGGAGGTACCAACATCACAACAGTTGTTGGAGGTACCAACATCACAACAGTTGGTGGAGGTACCAACATCACAACAGTTGTTGGAGGTACCATCATCACAACAATTTCTGGAGGTACCAACATCACAACAGTTGTTGGAGGTACCATCACAACAGTTGTTGGAGGTACCGTCATCACAACAGTTGCTGGAGGTACCAACATCACAACAGTTGTTGGAGGTACCAACATCACAACAGTTGCTGGAGGTACCAAGATCACAACAGTTGGAGGTACCAACATCACAACAGTTGCTGGAGGTACCAACATCACAACAGTTGTTGGAGGTACCATCATCACAACAGTTGCTGGAGGTACCAACATCACAACAGTTGTTGGAGGTACCAACATCACAACAGTTGGTGGAGGTACCAACATCACAACAGTTGGTGGAGGTACCAACATCACAACAGTTGTTGGAGGTACCAACATCACAACAGTTGGTGGAGGTACCAACATCACAACAGTTGTTGGAGGTACCAACATCACAACAGTTGGTGGAGGTACCAACATCACAACAGTTGTTGGAGGTACCATCATCACAACAATTGCTGGAGGTACCAACATCACAACGGTTGTTGGAGGTACCAACATCACAACAGTTGTTGGAGGTACCAACATCACAACAGTTGCTGGAGGTACCAACATCACAACAGTTGTTGGAGGTACCAACATCACAACAGTTGCTGGAGGTACCAACATCACAACAGTTGTTGGAGGTACCATCACAACAATTGCTGGAGGAACCAACATCACAACAGTTGTTGGAGGTACCAACATCACAACAGTTGGTGGAGGTACCAACATCACAACAGTTGCTGGAGGTACCAACATCACAACAGTTGCTGGAGGTACCAACATCACAACAGTTGTTGGAGGTACCATCATCACAACAGTTGCTGGAGGTACCAACATCACAACAGTTGTTGGAGGTACCAACATCACAACAGTTGCTGGAGGTACCAACATCACAACAGTTGTTGGAGGTACCATCACAACAGTTGCTGGAGGTAACAACATCACAACAGTTGGTGGAGGTACCAACATCACAACAGTTGGAGGTACCAACATCACAACAGTTGTTGGAGGTACCAACATCACAACAGTTGGTGGAGGTACCAACATCACAACAGTTGTTGGAGGTACCAACATCACAACAGTTGTTGGAGGTACCAACATCACAACAGTTGTTGGAGGTACCAACATCACAACAGTTGTTGGAGGTACCAACATCACAACAGTTGTTGGAGGTACCAACATCACAACAGTTGGTGGAGGTACCAACATCACAACAGTTGTTGGAGGTACCAACATCACAACAGTTGTTGGAGGTACCAGCATCACAACAGTTGGTGGAGGTACCAACATCACAACAGTTGTTGGAGGTACCAACATCACAACAGTTGTTGGAGGCACCAACATCACAACAGTTGTTGGAGGTACCAACATCACAACAGTTGTTGGAGGTACCAACATCACAACAGTTGTTGGAGGTACCAACATCACAACAGTTGTTGGAGGTACCAACATCACAACAGTTGTTGGAGGTACCAACATCACAACAGTTGTTGGAGGTACCAACATCACAACAGTTGGTGGAGGTACCAACATCACAACAGTTGGTGGAGGTACCAACATCACAACAGTTGTTGGAGGTACCATCATCACAACAGTTGTTGGAGGTACCAACATCACAACAGTTGTTGGAGGTACCAGCATCACAACAGTTGTTGGAGGTACCAACATCACAACAGTTGTTGGAGGTACCAACATCACAACAGTTGGTGGAGCTACCAACATCACAACAGTTGGTGGAGGTACCAACATCACAACAGTTGGTGGAGGTACCAACATCACAACAGTTGTTGGAGGTACCAACATCACAACAGTTGTTGGAGGTACCAACATCACAACAGTTGTTGGAGGTACCAACATCACAACAGTTGTTGGAGGTACCAACATCACAACAGTTGTTGGAGGTACCAACATCACAACAGTTGTTGGAGGTACCAACATCACAACAGTTGTTGGAGGTACCAACATCACAACAGTTGTTGGAGGTGCCAACATCACAACAGTTGTTGGAGGTACCAACATCACAACAGTTGCTGGAGGTACCAACATCACAACAGTTGTTGGAGGTACCAACATCACAACAGTTGTTGGAGGTACCAACATCACAACAGTTGTTGGAGGTACCAACATTACATATCCTACATTGAGAGTCAAAATGTGTGTATAAAGTCTTCATACACATAATACACAAAACCGAAGCAGTTTTCTGTACATTTTATGGACTTCTAATTAACAACAAAGTTCAAAGTACCTTTGTAGGTGCTGTCATGATCTTGCAACAACATCGAACACATGTTAACTTCCTAAAGACGTTGTAACTACTGCAGCAACACTGTTATATATAACACTTTTATTTTCATTATATATTTTTCAAGATAAGATTAATTATATCATTTACTACTACCAGTTGCGCGTGGTGTACTTGTGCGTCTCGTGGTGTACGACCAGTTGTGCGTCTCGTGGTGTACGACCAGTTGTGCGTCTCGTGGTGTACGACCAGTTGTGCGTCTCGTGGTGTACGACCAGTTGTGCACAATACACAAATAACCCGCACATAAAAGACAGAAGCTTACGACGACGTTTCGGTCCGACTTGGACCATTGACAAAGTCACACTAACAGAGGTGGAGCAGGACGGCTATATATAGGCAGGAAGAGGTGGAGGTAGTAGTAGTGGTAGTAGTAGTAGTAGTAGTAGTACAAGAATTGTATATAATACCGACAGGATGAAATGACACATGCACAACACCCGGGCATCCCCACCGTAGACGTTTCGCCATCCAGCCAGCCACTGGTTTCGTGTCATCTGTCCCTCTCTTCCCTATTTCTATGGCCTTCCCAAAACTCATAAACCTGATATTCCTCTTCGTCCTATCATATCCTCTAGAGGTTCTGTCTCTTATTCTCTTGCTTCTTGGCTGGCCAAAACCCTCACTCCCTTTCTTGGTACTTTTTCTCCTGCCCACCTCCGTCACTCTCAAGACTTCATTGAACGGGTTCGCTCTCTCCCAACCTGTAAGATGCTTAGTCTTGACGTTGAGTCCCTCTTCACCAATGTCCCTCTTGATGATGTCCTTGATTTCCTTAGAGAGAAGGCCCATGAAGGGTTTCTTCATCTCCCTATCCCCACTGATGTCTTTCTTGATCTGATCCGCCTCTGTGTGGACTCTAACTCCTTTTCCTTCCAAGGGAAATATTATTCCCAAACCTTCGGTGTCGCTATGGGCTCTCCTCTCTCTCCTGTCCTTGCTAATCTTTACATGGAATACTTCGAAACTGTTCTTCTTCCTACCCTCGATGTGCAACCTTCACTCTGGCTCCGCTATGTGGATGACATCTTTGCTCTGTGGCCTCATGACTCCAGTCTCTTCCAACCTTTTCTTGAAGCTCTTAACAATCTTGCCCCTTCCATTAAGTTTAAAGCTGAATGGGAATCTAATTCCTTACTTCCTTTCCTTGATGTCCATGTCCACCGCTCAGATACAGGTTTTTCCTTTTCCGTTTACCGTAAACCTATGCACAGTGGCATGTACATTCACTACTTTTCCTATCATGCTTCCCCTGTCAAGAAAAGTGTTCTTATCTCCCTCTTTCTCCGTGCCCTCCGCATCTGTGATCCTCAGTTCCTTCCAGCAGAAATTTCCACTCTTTATAATTCGTTCTCCCGTCTTGGCTACCCTTCCCATTTCATAGACTCTGCCCTCTCACGTGCTAAACGCAATTTCTTCTCTCCCAAACTCTCTACTCATGGGAACTCTTCTATCCTCTGCCTTCCCTACATTTCCGGTCTTTCTAATCTCAACAATTCTCTCCGTCCCTTAGACATCAAGCTTACCTTCCGCCAGACTAACACTCTTCGCACTAATCTCGTTCATACCTCTCCTCCCTCTACAGATGTTCCTGGTGTCTACTCTATTTCTTGCTCCTCCTGTCCTCTTCAATACTTTGGAGAAACTGGTCGATCTCTTTCTGACAGACTTAGTGAGCACAAAAATAGTGTTAGGCTTGCCGACACTAACAATGCTCTTTTCTGTCACGTCAGAGATCATAGCCATCCTATTGACTGGTCTTCTGCTAAAACTGTCTTCCCTACTTCCAACTCGAACAGTCGCCGTTTAGTTGAATCCTCTCTTATACACAACTTTCCTTGTATGAACCTTAGCCCTGGCTTCGTCTCTGTAGATGCCTTCCTCTCCCACTACATTGTAAAATGCTCCAAACTTCAGAACACCCGTGACTTAACCTGAATCCTCATTTTTTCTTCTGCTTCTTCTTTTTCTTCTTCCTCTTCCCCTTTCCTCTCTCCTTTTCTCCTCTGGGTTGTCTTTCTCTCTCCTGTCTCGTGTTTCTGTTCCTTCTTTATTTTATTTCACCACTTCCCCTTTCACGCACCTCGGTGCGCTTGCTCTCCCTCTGTGGGTTTCTAGCTCTCTTGCAGTGCTCCCCTTCCTTTGTATTTGACTGGCTCGTCTTCCTTATTTCCCACTTCTACCACTACCACTACTACTACCTCTTCTTCTTCTACTACATCTACTGATAAAATTAGACACATGTGCGGCGTCTGGTTGTCTTTGTTGTGGACGTTTCGCCATCCAGTGGCTGGCTGGATGGCGAAACGTCTACGGTGGGGATGCCCGGGTGTTGTGCATGTGTCATTTCATCCTGTCGGTATTATATACAATTCTTGTACTACTACTACTACTACTACTACCACTACTACTACCTCCACCTCTTCCTGCCTATATATAGCCGTCCTGCTCCACCTCTGTTAGTGTGACTTTGTCAATGGTCCAAGTCGGACCGAAACGTCGTCGTAAGCTTCTGTCTTTTATGTGCGGGTTATTTGTGTATCGTTCCAGTCACGGTATTGTGCCTTTTTGTTATTTACCAGTTGTGCGTCTCGTGGTGTACGACCAGTTGTGCGTCTCGTGGTGTACGACCAGTTGTGCGTCTTGTGGTGTACGACCAGTTGTGCGTCTTGTGGTGTGCGTAGACGCACGCATATATGAATGCGCAAGCGTGTCATTGAGCATGGGGAATATCTTATATTTTTTTATAGGAGCGCAAACTATCATGTAAATTTATGGGTTGGCCTTGTGTGGCTTGTATCATGTTACTGAGGTGTCGTCACGCTAGCATGTCATCATCATGCCCACTCTTGTGATTGGTCCATCTCCCTGAAAGCCCAGTCAAGGTCATGTCAACCTGTGTTGTCTCTGCTCAAGGTCGTATAAGAGTCGTGTCAATCACACTGACACTGGTTAGAATCGTGTCAACTAGTGTCACTGGTCAAGGTCATGTCAACCTGTGTTGTCTCTGCTCAAGGTCGTATGAGAGTCGTGTCAATCACACTGACACTGGTTAGAATCGTGTCAACTAGTGTCACTGGTCAAGGTCATGTCAACCAGTGTCACTGGTCAGTGTCGTGTCAACCAGCATCAATGGTTAATATCGTGTCAGTGGTAACTGGTCAAGGTCGTGTCATCGTCACTGGTCAAGGTCGTGTCAACTAGTGGTCTTTGGTCAAGGTCGTGTCACCCACTATCACGGGTCAAGGTCGTGTCAATTAGTGGACATTGGTCAAGGTCGTGTCAACCACTATCACGGGTCAAGGTCGTGTCAATTAGTGGACATTGGTCAAGGTCGTGTCAACCACTATCACGGGTCAAGGTCGTGTCAATTAGTGGTCATTGGTCAAGGTCGTGTCAACTAGTGGTCATTGGTCAAGGTCGTGTCACCCACTATCACGGGTCAAGGTCGTGTCAATTAGTGGACATTGGTCAAGGTCGTGTCAACCACTATCACGGGTCAAGGTCGTGTCAATTAGTGGTCATTGGTCAAGGTCGTGTCAACCACTATCACGGGTCAAGGTCGTGTCAGTCAGTGTCACTGGTCAAGGTCGTGCCACTCTGACTGCTTCTCCTAACTTGACACACACGTGACCTTCACCATGACCTCTTGTCTCACTCTGTCACCCCCGTGTTATATGAACATTGCGTCCATCTTTAATATTATGTTCCAGTGCTACATAAATCCTGGCAGGTTGCACTAGACTTGGAGATCACTCATCATCTACGGATGAGTGTACAGCTGTTTTGACACACCTTGGTAACTTGGCTCATCGCTCCCACACTTGCAAAGTAATTTTTATGATAAATATAAAATAAAACATTTTTAGGGCGACAATATCGAACGCGAATGTGACATGTTTGAAAACTTGCCGTTCGAAATAAGACCTGGCAGCGATTATTAGCAAAGTGAACATTATATAAGAGTGGAGGAACACTGCAGCAGGCCTGCTGGCCTATGCAAGGCAGGTCCCTCTCAAATTAACTAATATCTAGCAGGCAGGAGCAAAACTAACACATTGCTAGCTTTCACAGCTAAACATTGCGAATGTGAAACATTGGGCAGTAATAATATTACAACCCAGGAGTCCAAATGGCCTGTTATCCTGGGTGTAAAGGCAGCAAAATAAACACAGCAGAAAACTTTTGATTTATATTATCCTTCACCAGTTTAGAACAGCAGTATGTACACTATGTACACTATGTACAGTGATAGGTATTAGTGCACTCCACGGTAAGCAAGGCAGAATAGAAGCCACAAGAGAGCAGACCGTGCTTCAACCAGCTCTAGAATGGGAATGACAAGGACAGACAGGAGAGTGGTACCCACATAACCTCTGCGATTGCCAAAACCATCTTCTCATTGGCTGGAACCTGGGTACTGGTTGAACGACGGGGCCCCATCGTCAACCCTCAGTCACCTGGTTCGCTGGTTGGGGGAGATAGCCTGTAAATGAGGATGTGTACATGCGCCGAATAAAGGTTACGTACTTTTTGCATGCCACAAATAACAATCAACAGTTTTCCTGACAGACCACACCCTGGGGGCCATACTTGCGCTGAACACACCCTGGGGGCCATACTTGCGCTGCCCACACCCTGGGGGCCATACTTTCACTGACCACATCCTGGGGCCCATACTTGCACTGACCACACCCTGGGGGCCATACTTGCGCTGCCCACACCCTGGGGGCCATACTTGCGCTGACCACACCCTGGGGGCCATACTTGCGCTGACCACACCCTGGGGGCCATACTTGCGCTGACCACACCCTGGGGGCCATACTTGTGCTGACCACACCCTGGGGGCCATACTTGTGCTGACCACACCCTGGGGGCCATACTTTCACTGACCACATCCTGGGGCCCATACTTGCACTGACCACACCCTGGGGGCCATACTTGCGCTGACCACACCCTGGGGGCCATACTTTCACTGACCACAACCTGGGGCCCATACTTGCACTGACCACACCCTGGGGGCCATACTTGCTCTGACCACACCCTGGGGGCCATACTTGCACTGACCACACCCTGGGGAGCATACTTGCACTGACCACATCCTGGGGCCCACCCATACTTGCACTGACCACACCCTGGGGGCCATACTTGCACTGACCACATCCTGGGGCCCATACTTGCACTGACTACACCCTGGGGGCCATAGTTTCACTGACTACACCCTGGGGACCATACTTGCACTGACCACACCCTGGGGCCATACTTGCGCTGACCACATCCTGGGGGCCATACTACATTGGCCACACCCTGGGATCATACTTGCACTGACTACACCCTGGGGGTCATAGTTGCACTGACTACACCCTGGGGACCATACTTGCACTGACCACACCCTGGGGCCATACTTGCGCTGACCACATCCTGGGGGCCATACTACATTGGCCACACCCTGGGATCATACTTGCACTGACTACACCCTGGGGCCATACTTGCACTGACCACACCCTGGGTTCATACTTGCACTGACCACACCCTGGAGGACTAAGAGGAACCAGAGAGGTAAAGCGTAGGGAAGGGCAACAAAGTTCGTGTATATAATAAGACATAAATGCAGTAGTGTAAAGGTGGTTAAAAGAACCATTTTATCTTTTGTCAACAATCACAGAACAATGAAATAGTCTGCCCTCTGTTGGTGCAACAACAAACAGTTGGAAAGCACTTTGCAAATACAGGAGTCAACCGAACACAGTGTAGGGGCCAGGATTACTGACTACTAGTAGTCAGTGAAGGAGGCACGAATACTGACTGCTGGTGGTCAGTGTTGGGGCCAAGAATACTGACTAAGAATACTGGTGGCCAGTGACCATAAGGGATTAGCAGTACCAGCTGGATCTGGATTCCTAACAGGAGTGCTTGTATGGGGAAGGGGTGATAATGTGGGTGAAAAAAACCCGTCTTACAAGCCACTTGACCATTAAGTCAGTATTGTGTCTTATAAAACAACAGGACCGCAGCGTCAGTAGCAGTACCAGCTGGCACAGCTTCCTAACAGGACCGCAGCGTCAGTAGCAGTACCAGCTGGCACAGCTTCCTAACAGGACCGCAGCGTCAGTAGCAGTACCAGCTGGCACAGCTTCCTAACAGGACCGCAGCGTCAGTAGCAGTACCAGCTGGCACAGCTTCCTAACAGGACCGCAGCGTCAGTAGCAGTACCAGCTGGCACAGCTTCCTCCCACAAAAGAAAATATTTTTCTCATTGAAGTCTCATTTTAAGGCGGACGCTACGAATGTGGCTTCTCTGGCGAGGTATTGTTAGTGACTTGAAGATGCTTCACTTTTGTTCACTTGTAATGTATCAGTAATGCTGGTTTTAGCCACCAGAGACGGGGGATGATGTTCACGTAGATGCTAACACAAAGGCACTCTCAGGTTTGTTGTACGTGAAACATTTGTACTTATACTTGTATTTTCAAACTGAGTCAGTCAGGTGCAGTAAGCGAGTTATATATAGGAACAAGCAATGATAATTATAGCGTCAGGTCTCCACTGGCCCTTTAGGATGAGGATAAAGTCTAAGTGTTGATAGTCATACCTCACTCCACGAGTTATATATATATATATATATATATATATATATATATATATATATATATATATATATATATATATATATATATATGTCGTGCCGAATATGCAAAACTGGTCAATTAGCAAGAACTCATTTAAAATTAAGTCTTTTCTAAAATTTTCTCTTATACGTTTAAAGATATATTTTTTTCATTAATGTTGATATAAAAAATTATAATTTTGTACCAAAAGGAACTTAGAAAACTTACCTAACCTTATTATAACAAGCGCAATTTATTTTAGCCTAACCCAACTAAATATATTTTAGATTTGTTTACAGTAATTTAATACTAAACAAACACAGTGAAATATATTTTTTTCGTTAGGTTCAGAATGATTTTGGCAAAATTATTGCATACACAAATTTTCACTTGTCCTATATGGCAAGATGAACGTTGCTATTTAAGCCAAGATCGCAAGTTCTGCCTATTCGGCACGACATATATATATATATATATATATATATATATATATATATATATATATATATATATATATATATATATATATATATATATATATATATATCAGCCTCCCACTTAATATTATAGTTACGATTGCTATAATGTGTGAGAACTACTGATATGTCTTGTACATATATGTGGTGTTTCATGTGTCTTGTACATATATGTCGTGTTTCATGTGTCTTGTACATATATGTGTGTTTCATGTGTCTTGTACATATATGTGGTGTTTCATGTGTCTTGTACATATATGTGGTGTTTCATGTGTCTTGTACATATATGTGGTGTTTCATGTGTCTTGTACATATATGTGGTGTTTCATGTGTCTTGTACATATATGTGGTGTTTCATGTGTCTTGTACATATATGTGGTGTTTCATGTGTCTTGTACATATATGTGGTGTTTCATGTGTCTTGTACATATATGTGGTGTTTCATGTGTCTTGTACATATATGTGGTGTTTCATGTGTCTTGTACATATATGTGGTGTTTCATGTGTCTTGTACATATATGTGGTGTTTCATGTGTCTTGTACATATATGTGGTGTTTCATGTGTCTTGTACATATATGTGGTGTTTCATGTGTCTTGTACATATATGTCGTGTTTCATGTGTCTTGTACATATATGTGGTGTTTCATGTGTCTTGTACATATATGTGGTGTTTCATGTGTCTTGTACATATATGTGGTGTTTCATGTGTCTTGTACATATATGTCGTGTTTCATGTGTCTTGTACATATATGTCGTGTTTCATGTGTCTTGTACATATATGTGGTGTTTCATGTGTCTTGTACATATATGTGGTGTTTCATGTGTCTTGTACATATATGTGGTGTTTCATGTGTCTTGTACATATATGTGGTGTTTCATGTGTCTTGTACATATATGTCGTGTTTCATGTGTTTCATGTGTCTTGTACATATATGTGGTGTTTCATGTGTCTTGTACATATATGTGGTGTTTCATGTGTCTTGTACATATATGTCGTGTTTCATGTGTCTTGTACATATATGTGGTGTTTCATGTGTCTTGTACATATATGTCGTGTTTCATGTGTCTTGTACATATATGTGGTGTTTCATGTGTCTTGTACATATATGTGGTGTTTCATGTGTCTTGTACATATATGTCGTGTTTCATGTGTCTTGTACATATATGTGGTGTTTCATGTGTCTTGTACATATATGTGGTGTTTCATGTGTCTTGTACATATATGTGGTGTTTCATGTGTCTTGTACATATATGTCGTGTTTCATGTGTCTTGTACATATATGTGGTGTTTCATGTGTCTTGTACATATATGTCGTGTTTCATGTGTCTTGTACATATATGTGGTGTTTCATGTGTCTTGTACATATATGTCGTGTTTCATGTGTCTTGTACATATATGTGGTGTTTCATGTGTCTTGTACATATATGTCGTGTTTCATGTGTCTTGTACATATATGTGGTGTTTCATGTGTCTTGTACATATATGTCGTGTTTCATGTGTCTTGTACATATATGTCGTGTTTCATGTGTCTTGTACATATATGTGGTGTTTCATGTGTCTTGTACATATATGTCGTGTTTCATGTGTCTTGTACATATATGTGGTGTTTCATGTGTCTTGTACATATATGTCGTGTTTCATGTGTCTTGTACATATATGTGGTGTTTCATGTGTCTTGTACATATATGTGGTGTTTCATGTGTCTTGTACATATATGTCGTGTTTCATGTGTCTTGTACATATATGTGGTGTTTCATGTGTCTTGTACATATATGTGGTGTTTCATGTGTCTTGTACATATATGTGGTGTTTCATGTGTCTTGTACATATATGTCGTGTTTCATGTGTCTTGTACATATATGTCATGTGTCTTGTAGATATATGTCGTGTTTCATGTGTCTTGTACATATATGTGGTGTTTCATGTGTCTTGTACATATATGTGGTGTTTCATGTGTCTTGTACATATATGTGGTGTTTCATGTGTCTTGTACATATATGTGGTGTTTCATGTGTCTTGTACATATATGTGGTGTTTCATGTGTCTTGTACATATATGTGGTGTTTCATGTGTCTTGTACATATATGTCGTGTTTCATGTGTCTTGTACATATATGTGGTGTTTCATGTGTCTTGTACATATATGTGGTGTTTCATGTGTCTTGTACATATGTCGTGTTTCATGTGTCTTGTACATATATGTCGTGTTTCATGTGTCTTGTACATATATGTGGTGTTTCATGTGTCTTGTACATATATGTCGTGTTTCATGTGTCTTGTACATATATGTGGTGTTTCATGTGTCTTGTACATATATGTGGTGTTTCATGTGTCTTGTACATATATGTGGTGTTTCATGTGTCTTGTACATATATGTGGTGTTTCATGTGTCTTGTACATATATGTGGTGTTTCATGTGTCTTGTACATATATGTGGTGTTTCATGTGTCTTGTACATATATGTCGTGTTTCATGTGTCTTGTACATATATGTGGTGTTTCATGTGTCTTGTACATATATGTGGTGTTTCATGTGTCTTGTACATATATGTCGTGTTTCATGTGTCTTGTACATATATGTGGTGTTTCATGTGTCTTGTACATATATGTGGTGTTTCATGTGTCTTGTACATATATGTCGTGTTTCATGTGTCTTGTACATATATGTGGTGTTTCATGTGTCTTGTACATATATGTCGTGTTTCATGTGTCTTGTACATATATGTGGTGTTTCATGTGTCCTGTACATATATGTGGTGTTTCATGTGTCTTGTACATATATGTCGTGTTTCATGTGTCTTGTACATATATGTCGTGTTTCATGTGTCTTGTACATATATGTGGTGTTTCATGTGTCTTGTACATATATGTCGTGTTTCATGTGTCTTGTACATATATGTGGTGTTTCATGTGTCTTGTACATATATGTGGTGTTTCATGTGTCTTGTACATATATGTCGTGTTTCATGTGTCTTGTACATATATGTGGTGTTTCATGTGTCTTGTACATATATGTGGTGTTTCATGTGTCTTGTACATATATGTGGTGTTTCATGTGTCTTGTACATATATGTCGTGTTTCATGTGTCTTGTACATATATGTGGTGTTTCATGTGTCTTGTACATATATGTGGTGTTTCATGTGTCTTGTACATATATGTCGTGTTTCATGTGTCTTGTACATATATGTGGTGTTTCATGTGTCTTGTACATATATGTGGTGTTTCATGTGTCTTGTACATATATGTCGTGTTTCATGTGTCTTGTACATATATGTGGTGTTTCATGTGTCTTGTACATATATGTCGTGTTTCATGTGTCTTGTACATATATGTGGTGTTTCATGTGTCTTGTACATATATGTCGTGTTTCATGTGTATTGTACATATATGTGGTGTTTCATGTGTCTTGTACATATATGTGGTGTTTCATGTGTCTTGTACATATATGTCGTGTTTCATGTGTCTTGTACATATATGTCGTGTTTCATGTGTCTTGTACATATATGTGGTGTTTCATGTGTCTTGTACATATATGTGGTGTTTCATGTGTCTTGTACATATATGTGGTGTTTCATGTGTCTTGTACATATATGTGGTGTTTCATGTGTCTTGTACATATATGTGGTGTTTCATGTGTCTTGTACATATATGTCGTGTTTCATGTGTCTTGTACATATATGTGGTGTTTCATGTGTCTTGTAGATATATGTCGTGTTTCATGTGTCTTGTACATATATGTCGTGTTTCATGTGTCTTGTACATATATGTGGTGTTTCATGTGTCTTGTACATATATGTCTTGTTTCATGTGTCTTGTACATATATGTGGTGTTTCATGTGTCTTGTACATATATGTGGTGTTTCATGTGTCTTGTACATATATGTGGTGTTTCATGTGTCTTGTACATATATGTCGTGTTTCATGTGTCTTGTACATATATGTGGTGTTTCATGTGTCTTGTACATATATGTGGTGTTTCATGTGTCCACTTAGTCTAGGGTGATATAACTGATACATCTTATACAGTAAATTATCGTATATACACTAGACGATATAGTGTGTCAATCTTGTGGTATTATAAACTACGTGATAACAGGGAATGTTGCACAGTCAGCACACTGATAATTAATCACCGCCTAATTTAGCCCATGTGTGAATATGATTCACTGTTGATGACCACAAATTGATAATTCAGAGGATTATTTTAGACGACACCAGTCATCGATTATTATTAAATTGAATTATATTATTCTCTCTGTACTTCAGAATTATAGTATACTGTGTGTACTTCACTGTTATAGTATACTGTGTGTACATCACTGTTATAGTATACTGTGTGTACTTCACTGTTGCAGTATACTTTGTGTACTTCACTGTTGCAGTATACAGTGTGTACTTCACTGTTGCAGTATACTTTGTGTACTTCACTGTTATAGTATACTGTGTGTACTTCACTGTTGCAGTATACTTTGTGTACTTCACTGTTATAGTATACTGTGTGTACTTCACTGTTGCAGTATACTTTGTGTACTTCACTGTTATAGTATACTGTGTGTACTTCACTGTTGCAGTATACTTTGTGTACTTCACTGTTGCAGTATACTGTGTGTACTTCACTGTTGCAGTATACTTTGTGTACTTCACTGTTGCAGTATACTTTGTGTACTTCACTGTTACAGTATAATGTGTGTACTTCACTGTTACAGTATACTGTGTGTACTTCACTGTTTCAGTATACTGTGTGTACTTCACTGTTGCAGTATACTGTGTGTACTTCACTGTTGCAGTATACTTTGTGTACTTCACTGTTACAGTATACTGTGTGTACTTCACTGTTACAGTATACTGTGTGTACTTCACTGTTGCAGTATACTGTGTGTACTTCACTGTTGCAGTATACTTTGTGTACTTCACTGTTGCAGTATACTGTGTGTACTTCACTGTTGCAGTATACTTTGTGTACTTCACTGTTACAGTATACTGTGTGTACTTCACTGTTGCAGTATACTGTGTGTACTTCACTGTTACAGTATACTGTGTGTACTTCACTGCTACAGTATACTGTGTGTACTTCACTGTTACAGTATACTGTGTGTACTTCACTGTTACAGTATACTGTGTGTACTTCACTGTTGCAGTATACTGTGTGTACTTCACTTTATCAATATACTGTGTGTACTTCACTGTTACAGTATACTGTGTGTACTTCACTGTTACAGTATACTGTGTGTACTTCACTGCTACAGTATACTGTGTATACTTCACTGTTACAGTATACTGTGTGTGTATACTTCACTGTTACAGTATACTGTGTGTGTATACTTCACTGTTACAGTATAGTGTGTGTATACTTCACTGTTACAGTATACTGTGTATACTTCACTGTTACAGTATACTGTGTATACTTCACTGTTACAGTATACTGTGTGTGTATACTTCAGAATAGTTTCCTTGAGAATATATAATTTATTTCTGGACCACAAATTTGTATTTGGGTCTTAAATAATATAATGTTAATGTCTAGTGTTTGTGATGTATTTGATAGTTTGCGGCCACTGTGGCTGTACTCACTCAGTTGTACTCGTCCAGAGTAGTACAAGAGAGGACAAACTCAGATCGTTCAATAAGCATAGGTCCGATGTGCGAGACTTGGGAGTGATGATGTCAGAATATCTCACACTGAAGGATCACAACAATCTTGGTGTTGCTTCAGCAGGATAACTAATACGCTGGATAACTTGAATGTTCAAGACATAAGATGCTGAGCCAATGATGATACTCTCTAGTTACTTCTTATCTCCAGGCTGCAGTACTGCTGTGTGCTAAAAGCTTGCTTCAAGGCAGGCCACATTGTTCAGCTAGAAAATGTACATGGAACTTTTACTGCCTATATATTATCAAACATCTAAACTATTGGGAATGCTTGAAGTCCTTTGAACTGTATTCCTTGGAAAGTAGACGAGAAAAATACCTCATAATTTACACCTGCAAAATGTTTGAGGGACTAGTCCCAAACCTACACATCAGAATCACTGTGTGTGGGAGGAAGACACTTGGCAGACGGTGCAGAATACCTACATTAAGTAGGGGCGTGACTAATACGCTGAGAGAGAACTTAATTAGTATCAGAAGTCCCCGACTTTTCAACACCCTTCCTGGTTGTCTTCAAGAGGGACTGAACAGGTTCCTCAAATCAGTCCCTGACTAGCCGGATTGTGGTTCATACGTTGGACTGCGTATGGCCAGCAGTAACAGTCTTTATGATCAGACTTTGTTTCGTCAGG
>NC_091298.1:788459-805959 GCF_038502225.1 Cherax quadricarinatus | reverse complement strand
CTTGATAGATAAGTCTGAGGCTTGATAGATAAGTCTGAGGCTTGCTAGATAAGTCTGGGGCTTGATAGATAAGTCTGAGGCTTGATAGATAAGCCTAAGGGTTGCTAGATAAGTCTGAGGCTTGATAGATAAGTCTGAGGCTTGATAGATAAGCCTAAGGCTTGCTAGATAAGTCTGAGGCTTGCTAGATAAGTCTGAGGCTTGATAGATAAGTCTGAGGCTTGATAGATAAGCCTAAGGGTTGCTAGATAAGTCTGAGTCTTGATAGATAAGTCTGAGGCTTGATAGATAAGCCTAAGGCTTGCTAGATAAGTCTGAGGCTTGCTAGATAAGTCTGAGGCTTGCTAGATAAGTCTGAGGCTTGATAGATAAGTCTGAGGCTTGATAGATAAGCCTAAGGGTTGCTAGATAAGTCTGAGGCTTGATAGATAAGCCTAAGGCTTGCTAGATAAGTCTGAGGCTTGCTAGATAAGCCTAAGGGTTGCTAGATAAGTCTGAGGCTTGATAGATAAGCCTAAGGCTTGCTAGATAAGTCTGAGGCTTGATAGATAAGCCTAAGGCTTGCTAGATAAGTCTGAGGCTTGCTAGATAAGTCTGAGGCTTGCTAGATAAGTCTGAGGCTTGCTAGATATGTCTGAGGCTTGCTAGATAAGTCTGAGGCTTGATAGATAAGTCTGAGGCTTGATAGATAAGCCTAAGGCTTGCTAGATAAGTCTGAGGCTTGCTAGATAAGCCTAAGGGTTGCTAGATAAGTCTGAGGCTTGATAGATAAGCCTAAGGCTTGCTAGATAAGTCTGAGGCTTGATAGATAAGCCTAAGGCTTGCTAGATAAGTCTGAGGCTTGCTAGATAAGTCTGAGGCTTGCTAGATAAGTCTGAGGCTTGCTAGATAAGTCTGAGGCTTGCTAGATAAGTCTGAGGCTTGCTAGATAAGTCTGAGGCTTGACAGATAAGCCTAAGGCTTGCTAGATAAGTCTGAGGCTTGCTAGATAAGCCTAAGGGTTGCTAGATAAGTCTGAGGCTTGATAGATAAGCCTAAGGCTTGCTAGATAAGTCTGAGGCTTGATAGATAAGCCTAAGGGTTGCTCGATAAGTCTGAGGCTTGATAGATAAGCCTAAGGGATGCTAGATAAGTCTGAGGCTTGATAGATAAGCCTAAGGCTTGCTAGATAAGTCTGAGGCTTGCTAGATAAGTCTGAGGCTTACTAGATAAGTCTGAGGCTTGCTAGATAAGTCTGAGGCTTGCTATATAAGTCTGAGGCTTGCTAGATAAGTCTGAGGCTTGCTAGATAAGTCTGAGGCTTGCTAGATAAGTCTGAGGCTTGCTAGATAAGTCTGAGGCTTGCTAGATAAGTCTGAGGCTTGCTAGATAAGTCTGAGGCTTGCTAGATAAGTCTGAGGCTTGCTAGATAAGTTTCAGTGTAACTACTTGCCCCAGTGTTAACATATACTGCAGTCTTCCAGTGCTCTCTCTAACCCAGCCTATTTTCTCTCTCTCCGTTTTTCCTTTCTCTCCTCTATTCCTTTCTATCCTCCCTCCTCTTTTTTCTTATATCATCTCCCTGACACAGGAAGGGAGGGAAGAGAGAGAGGGAATGATCCTTCTCACTCCTCCCTCACCAGACCACTTTAACACTTTACCTTACCCAGGGGGCAATGAGCCTTGCACATCACCCCTTGATAGACCACTTTTAACCACTGCTTGTTACTTAGGGGTGTCGTTGAATCTTTTCACTCACTGGGTGAACCACTTACTCAACACTTACTCGCTAAACCATATTGAAGCTAGCTGGCCCAGTGGCTAACGCGACGGTCTGAAGTTTTGAGACTCTCTGACCGCGGGTTCAAACCCCACCCGTGGTATGGTTTGTTTACAATTGTGTCATTACGATTTCGTGAATCATGAGACTTATTCACCACTTATTAACCTACTGGTTGATGTGATGCTCTCTCTTCACTAGTTAATAACAATTATTCACTTTACCCTCAAGTAAATATTAAAATCAGTTAGAGTGATAGATAATGAGAACTTTCAAAACGAGAGATGCCAAGCCCATGATGATCCTTTTCAAATCACTTGTTCTCTCTAGGCTGGAATACTGCTGTACATTAACATCTCCATTCAAAGCATCACCGTGAAATCGCAGATCTAGAGAGTGTACAGAGATCCTTTACCGCACGTATAAGTTCTGTCAAGCACCTTAACTACTGGGAACGCTTGGAAGCACTTGACTTGTACTCGTTGGAACGCAGGAGGGAGAGATATATCATAATCTACACTTGGAAAATCTTGGAAGGAATGGTCCCAAATCTGCACACAGAAATCACTCCCTACGAAAGTAAAAGACTGGGCAGGCGATGCAAAATGCCCCCAATAAAAAGTAGGGGCGCCATTGGTACACTAAGGGAAAACACCATAAGTGTCCGGGGCCCAAGACTGTTCAACAGCCTCCCATCAAGCATTAGGGGAATTGCCAATAAGCCCCTGGCTGCCTTCAAGAGAGAGCTGGACAGATACCTAAAGTCAGTGCCGGATCAGCCGGGCTGTGGCTCGTACGTTGGACTGCGTGCGGCCAGCAGTAACAGCCTAGTTGATCAGGCCTTGATCGATCGGGAGGCCTGGTCATGGACCGGGCCGCGGGGGCGTTGATCCCCGGAATAACCTCCAGGTAACCTCCAGGTAGATCAAATATTACAAAAATTTATTTCACTTTAATGATGGTATGGAAGATATTCAGTCACTGGATACCTAAATATTTATTACAAGGTTAATGGGAAGATAATATAATATTACTGGGTTGATATTCAATAATTCGTTAAGTTATTGAGAACGAGGGAGGTAACAGTGTGTCAGTGTTTCTTGGTGAGAAAGGTACACTTATATTATGAGGCTTCTTGGCGAACCACCCTAAATATCTAGCAGTTCTTTCAGCACTTGTTTCAGAAGTGGCTGCTGCTAGGTCTCGCACAGGCAGGTACCTCAGTCTCCAGCAATTTAGCTCTCCTTGCTGTCTGTCTGTCGATGGTCTAACCACTGACTATTAGGGTGACTAAATCCCTTCTGCCCTCTTTCTCCGCCACAACGTCTGACTGACTGTAGCCACACTAGTGTGGGGACTGTTGTTTTACACCCTCCTCTTCTCTGTTTTTGCACTCATTCTGACCTCTACATCTAATACGTCTTTTCTCTTCTTCTCTTCAATACTCTTCTGTTCTCTCACTTCCTTCCACCTTTTCCTACTTTCTATTTCAACTACGGTATTCCACTCACATTAACACACAAGGTCAACAGCTGTTATGTGTCTAATGCTCATCAGCACTTGCCCCGAGGGTGACACTTGCCCCGAGGGTGACACTTGCCCCGAGGGTGTATTGCGCTGGTCAGTGACACTTGCTGTAGCAGCAGCACCTGCTACTGCTGTTGTTGCTGTTGCTGTGATGGATGGGAGTGCAGTGTGTGGCGCTGTTTGCCCTGGTGTGGTCCAGCAGAGATAATGTGTCGTGTCAGAAGCAGCAACAACAACATTGATCACATCGTCTGAGGAACAACCTGGAGAGAGTGTCATCAATAGCTGATCCCTCATCAACGTGAAGCCCAGATGTGAGGTCATTAAGGTGGCCACTCATCAACGTGGCCACCTTCCACCCTCAGAGATACAGGATCATACATAGCTTTAAGAACAGGTATGATGAATTTGTAAAGGAGATAAGAAAAGCCTCCGAGGTAAAATTGACCTCACAAATTAATTAATTTGGGCAGTCGTAGGTGGGTGGGGGTGGATGGGGAGAGGGTTGATGGGGAGGGGGGGGGACAAGTGTACCTATCACAGGCGAGTCTGGCGTCTGGTATCGCCCTGTCAACACCAGTACGAAATTCACCCGAGACTTGATAACATCTTATCTGTGGGGGAGGGGGGGAGGTTCCGGGAGGTGGGGGGGGAGGTTCCGGGAGGTGGGGGGACAGGAGGCAGAGAGCGGGGGACAAGACGGCTCTTCTTACGTCACTGGTGACGTCACAATGTCTGCCATGCTTTTGCTGTGTTGCCACACTATCTTATTGTTGTGTTGCCACACTATCTTATTGTTGTGTTGCCACACTATCTTATTGTTGTGTTGCCACACTATCTTATTGTTGTGTTGCCA
Organism: Cherax quadricarinatus; assembly: GCF_038502225.1. Lineage (NCBI taxonomy): Eukaryota > Metazoa > Arthropoda > Malacostraca > Decapoda > Parastacidae > Cherax > Cherax quadricarinatus. Next base: position 801,817 of record NC_091298.1, on the reverse strand, counting down.
CACTATCTTATTGTTGTGTTGCCACACTATCTTATTGATGTGTTGCCACACTATCTTGGTGTTGTGTTGCCACACTATCTTGGTGTTGTGTTGCCACACTCTCTTAGTTTTGTATCTTGTTGTGTTGCCACACTATCTTAGTATTGTTGTGTTGTCACACTATCTTGTGTTGTGTTGCCACACTATCTTGGTGTTGTGTTGTCACGCTATCTTGGTGTTGTGTTGCCATACTATCTTGGTGTTGTGTTGCCACACTATCTTGGTGTTGTGTTGCCACACTATCTTGGTGTTGTGTTGCCACACGATCTTGGTTGTGTTGCCACACTATCTTGGTGTTGTGTTGCCACACTATCTTGGTGTTGTGTTGCCACACTATCTTGGTGTTGTGTTGCCACACTATCTTGGTGTTGTGTTGCCACACTATCTTGGTGTTGTGTTGCCACACTATCTTAGTATTGTTGTGTTGCCACACTATCTTGGTGTTGTGTTGCCACACTATCTTGGTGTTGTGTTGCCACACTATCTTGGTGTTGTGTTGCCACACTATCTTGGTGTTGTGTTGCCACACTATCTTGGTGTTGTGTTGCCACACTATCTTGGTGTTGTGTTGCCACACTATCTTGGTGTTGTGTTGCCACACTATCTTGGTGTTGTGTTGCCACACTATCTTGGTGTTGTGTTGCCACACTATCTTGGTGTTGTGTTGCCACACTATCTTGGTGTTGTGTTGCCACACTATCTTGGTGTTGTGTTGCCACACTATCTTAGTATTGTTGTGTTGCCACACTATCTTGGTGTTGTGTTGCCACACTATCTTGGTGTTGTGTTGCCACACTATCTTAGTATTGTTGTGTTGCCACACTATCTTGGTGTTGTGTTGCCACACTATCTTGGTGTTGTGTTGCCACACTATCTTGGTGTTGTGTTGCCACACTATCTTGGTGTTGTGTTGCCACACTATCTTGGTGTTGTGTTGCCACACTATCTTGGTGTTGTGTTGCCACACTATCTTGGTGTTGTGTTGCCACACTATCTTGGTGTTGTGTTGCCACACTATCTTAGTATTGTTGTGTTGCCACACTATCTTGGTGTTGTGTTGCCACACTATCTTGGTGTTGTGTTGCCACACTATCTTAGTATTGTTGTGTTGCCACACTATCTTGGTGTTGTGTTGCCACACTATCTTGGTGTTGTGTTGCCACACTATCTTGGTGTTGTGTTGCCACACTATCTTGGTGTTGTGTTGCCACACTATCTTGGTGTTGTGTTGCCACACTATCTTGGTGTTGTGTTGCCACACTATCTTGGTGTTGTGTTGCCACACTATCTTAGTATTGTTGTGTTGCCACACTATCTTGGTGTTGTGTTGCCACACTATCTTGGTGTTGTGTTGCCACACTATCTTGGTGTTGTGTTGCCACACTATCTTAGTATTGTTGTGTTGTCACGCTATCTTGGTGTTGTGTTGTCACACTATCTTAGTATTGTTGTGTTGCCACACTATCTTCGTGTTGTGTTGCCACACTATCTTAGTATTGTTGTGTTGCCACACTATCTTGGTGTTGTGTTGCCACACTATCTTAGTATTGTGTTGCCACACTATCTTGGTGTTGTGTTGCCACACTATCTTAGTATTGTTGTGTTGCCACACTATCTTGGTGTTGTGTTGCCACACTATCTTAGTATTGTTGTGTTGCCACACTATCTTATTGTTGTGTTGCCACACTATCTTATTGTTGTGTTGCCACACTATCTTATTGTTGTGTTGCCACACTATCTTATTGTTGTGTTGCCACACTATCTTATTGTTGTGTTGCCACACTATCTTATTGTTGTGTTGCCACACTATCTTATTGTTGTGTTGCCACACTATCTTAGTGTTGTGTTGCCACACTATCTTATTGTTGCGTTGCCACACTATCTTAGTGTTGTGTTGCCACACTATCTTATTGTTGCGTTGCCACACTATCTTAGTGTTGTGTTGCCACACTATCTTATTGTTGCGTTGCCACACTATCTTATTGTTGCGTTGCCACACTATCTTAGTGTTGTGTTGCCACACTATCTTATTGTTGTGTTGCCACACTATCTTATTGTTGTGTTGCCACACTATCTTATTGTTGCGTTGCCACACTATCTTATTGTGCTGCCATACTATCTTATTGTTGTGTTGCCATACTGCGTGTGTTACCATACAGTCTTAGTATTGTGTTGCCACACTATTTTAGTGTTCCGTTACCACACTATCTTAGTCTTGTGTTGCCACACTAACTTAGTATCGTTGTGTTACCACACTTAGTGCTGTTGTGTTGCCACACCAACATACTGTAGTTGTGTTGCTAGTGGTGTTACGTGTCCACAGTAATTGGTTATGAAGGCAGGAAGCAGAGGGAGAGCCCCGGGCTGTGTGGACCTGCGGGATACCATCACCAACAACCTGCTGAACCAAGCGGTCACAAGTATATAACAACTGTGTACCGTTCTGGTGTGGAAATATTACTAATGTTTTGGTACTGTTACAAGCTCAGGGGCAGTGGGCAAGACGGGGTGAAGGAGAGAGTAAGAGAGTGGGCAAGACGGGGTGAGGGAGAGAGTGAGTGGGCAAGACGGGGTGAGGGAGAGAGTAAGAGAGTGGGCAAGATGGGGTGAGGGAGAGAGTAAGAGAGTGGGCAAGACGGGGTGAGGGAGAGAGTGAGTGGGCAAGACGGGGTGACGGAGAGAGTTAGAGAGTGGGCAAGACGGGGTGAGGGAGAGAGTGAGTGGGAACGCCGGGGTGTGGGAGAGAGTAAGAGTGTGGGCAAGATGGGGTGAGGGAGAGAGTGAGTGGGCAAGACGGGGTGAGGGAGAGAGTGAGTGGGCAAGACGGGGTGAGGGAGAGAGTGAGTGGGCAAGACGGGGTGAGGGAGAGAGTGACTGGGCAAGACGGGGTGAGGGAGAGAGTGAGTGGGCAAGACGGGGTGAGGGAGAGAGTGAGTGGGCAAGACGGGGTGAGGGAGAGAGTGAGTGGGCAAGACGGGGTGAGGGAGAGAGTGAGTGGGCAAGACGGGGTGAGGGAGAGAGTAAGAGAGTGGGCAAGACGGGGTGAGGGAGTACGAGAGTGGGCAAGACGGGGTGAGGGAGAGAGTAAGAGAGTGGGCAAGACGGGGTGAGGGAGAGAGTGGGCAAGACGGGGTGAGCTAGAGAGTGAGTGGGCAAGACGGGGTGAGGGAGAGAGTGGGCAAGACGGGGTGAGGGAGAGAGTGGGCAAGACGGGGTGAGCTAGAGAGTGAGTGGGCAAGACGGGGTGAGGGAGAGTGAGTGGGCAAGACGGGGTGAGGGAGAGAGTGGGCAAGACGGGGTGAGGGAGAGAGAGAGTGGGCAAGACGGGGTGAGGGAGAGAGTGAGTGGGTAAGACGGGGTGAGGGAGAGAGTGAGTGGGCAAGACGGGGTGAAGGAGTAAGAGAGTGGGCAAGAAGGGGTGAGGGAGAGAGAGAGTGGGCAAGACGGGGTGAGGGAGAGAGAGAGTGGGCAAGACGGGGTGAGGGAGAGAGTGAGTGGGTAAGACGGGGTGAGGGAGAGAGAGAGTGGGCAAGAAGGGGTGAGGGAGAGAGTGAGTGGGCAAGACGGGGTGAGGGAGAGAGTAAGAGAGTGGGCAAGAAGGGGTGAGGGAGAGAGTGAGTGGGCAAGACGGGGTGAGGGAGAGAGTGAGTGGGCAAGACGGGGTGAGGGAGAGAGTGAGTGGGCAAGACGGGGTGAGGGAGAGAGTGAATGGGCAAGACGGGGTGAGGGAGAGAGTGAGCGGGCAAGACGGGGTGAGGGAGAGAGTGAGTGGGCAAGACGGGGTGACGGAGAGAGTGAGCGGGCAAGACGGGGTGAGGGAGAGAGTGAGTGGGCAAGACGGGGTGAGGGAGAGAGTGAGTGGGCAAGACGGGGTGAGGGAGAGAGTGAGTGGGCAAGACGGGGTGAGGGAGAGAGTAAGAGAGTAGGCAAGACGGGGTGAGGGAGTACGAGAGTGGGCAAGACGGGGTGAGGGAGAGAGTAAGAGAGTGGGCAAGACGGGGTGAGGGAGAGAGTGAGTGGGCAAGACGGGGTGAGGGAGAGAGTGGGCAAGACGGGGTGAGGGAGAGAGTGGGCAAGACGGGGTGAGCTAGAGAGTGAGTGGGCAAGACGGGGTGAGGGAGAGAGTGAGTGGGCAAGACGGGGTGAGGGAGAGAGAGAGTGGGCAAGACGGGGTGAGGGAGAGAGTGGGCAAGACGGGGTGAGGGAGAGAGTGAGTGGGCAAGCCGGGGTGAGGGAGAGAGTGAGTGGGCAAGGCGGGGTGAAGGAGTAAGAGAGTGGGCAAGACGGGGTGAGGGAGAGAGAGAGTGGGCAAGACGGGGTGATGGAGAGAGTGGGCAAGACGGGGTGAGGGAGAGAGTGAGTGGGCAAGACGGGGTGAGGGAGAGAGTGGGCAAGACGGGGTGAGGGAGAGAGTGAGTGGGCAAGACGGGGTGAGGGAGAGAGTGGACAAGACGGGGTGAGGGAGAGAGTGGGCAAGACGGGGTGAGGGAGAGAGTGGGCAAGACTGGGTGAGGGAGAGAGTGAATGGGCAAGACCGGGTGAGGGAGAGAGTGAATGGGCAAGACGGGGTGAGGGAGAGAGTGGGCAAGACGGGGTGAGGGAGAGAGTGAGTGGGCAAGACGGGTGTGTTAAAGACGGGGTGAGAGAATAAGAGAGTGGGCAAGACGGGGTGAGGGAGAGAGTGAGTGGGCAAGACGGGGTGAGGGAGAGAGTGGGCAAGACGGGGTGAGAGAGAGAGTAAGAGAGTGGGCAAGACGGGGTGAGGGAGAGAGTGAGTGGGCAAGACGGGGTGAGGGAGAGAGTGAGTGGGCAAGACGGGATGAGGGAGAGAGTAAGAGAGTGGGCAAGACGGGGTGAGGGAGAGAGTGAGTGGGCAAGACGGGGTGAGGGAGAGAGAGAGTGGGCAAGACGGGGTGACGGAGAGAGTGGGCAAGACGGGGTGAGGGAGAGAGTGAGTGGGCAAGACGGGGTGAGGGAGAGAGTGAGTGGGCAAGACGGGGTGAAGGAGAGAGTAAGAGAGTGGGCAAGACGGGGTGAGGGAGAGAGTGAGTGGGCAAGACGGTGTGAGGGATAGAGTGAGTGGGCAAGACGGGGTGAGGGAGAGAGTAAGAGAGTGCGCAAGACGGGGTGAGGGAGAGAGTGAGTGGGCAAGACGGGGTGAGAGTAAGAGAGTGGGCAAGACGGGGTGAGGGAGAGAGTGAGTGGGCAAGACGGGGTGAGGGAGAGAGTGAGTGGGCAAGACGGGGTGAGGGAGAGAGTGAGTGGGCAAGACGGGGTGAGGGAGAGAGTGAGTGGGCAAGACGGGGTGAGGGAGAGAGTGGGCAAGACGGGGTGAGGGAGAGAGTGGGCAAGACGGGGTGAGAGAGAGAGTAAGAGTGGGCAAGACGGGGTGAGGGAGAGAGTGGGCAAGACGGGGTGAGGGAGAGAGTGGGCAAGACAGGGTGAGAGAGAGAGTAAGAGTGGGCAAGACGGGGTGAGGGAGAGAGTGGGCAAGACGGGGTGAGGGAGAGAGTGGGCAAGACGGGGTGAGGGAGAGAGTGAGTGGGCAAGACGGGGTGAGGGAGAGAGTGAGTGGGCAAGACGGGGGGAGGGAGAGAGTGAGTGGGCAAGACGGGGTGAGGGAGAGAGTGAGTGGGCAAGACGGGGGGAGGGAGAGAGTGAGTGGGCAAGACGGGGTGAGGGAGAGAGTGGGCAAGACGGGGTGAGGGAGAGAGTGGGCAAGACGGGGTGAGGGAGAGAGTGAGTGGGCAAGACGGGGTGAGGGAGAGAGTGAGTGGGCAAGACGGGGGGAGGGAGAGAGTGAGTGGGCAAGACGGGGTGAGGGAGAGAGTGAGTGGGCAAGACGGGGGGAGGGAGAGAGTGAGTGGGCAAGACTGGGGGAGGGAGCGAGTGAGTGGGCAAGACGGGGGGAGGGAGAGAGTGAGTGGGCAAGACTGGGTGAGGGAGAGAGTGGGCAAGACGGGGTGAGGGAGAGAGTGGACAAGACGGGGTGAGGGAGAGAGTGGGCAAGACGGGGTGAGGGAGAGAGTGGGCAAGACGGGGTGAGGGAGAGAGTGAGTGGGCAAGACGGGGTGAGGGAGAGAGTGAGTGGGCAAGACGGGGGGAGGAAGAGAGTGAGTGGGCAAGACTGGGTGAGGGAGAGAGTGGGCAAGACGGGGTGAGGGAGAGAGTGGGCAAGACGGGGTGAGGGAGAGAGTGGGCAAGACGGGGTGAGGGAGAGAGTGGGCAAGACGGGGTGAGGGAGAGAGTGGGCAAGACGGGGTGAGGGAGAGAGTGGGCAAGACGGGGTGAGGGAGTAGACAAGAGGCAGAGAGCAAGCTGGGGGGGCGGGGGAGCGGGGGGGCGGGGGGGGCTGGGGGCGGGGGGCGGGGGGGGGCGGGGGGGGCGGGGGAGGAGGCAGTAGAGATGTTGGTGGGAGTGACAGACGACGTTCCATTACGTTCTGGAAGCTTCCTGGGCATTGTTTAATTGATTATAATGTCACTGGCGGGTGGGCGGTGGCGGGTGGGCGGCGGCGGGTGGGCGGCGGCGGGTGGGCGGCGGCGGGTGGGCGGCGGCGGGTGGGCGGCGGCGGGTGGGCGGCGGCGGGTGGGCGGCAGTGGTTGTGATGGTGGCGTCAGTACCACTCACTCCTACAACTCACTTTGCTACCCCAGCAGTGCACTCCCACAGCCCTGCAACTCCCACACCTCAACAACTCCCTGACTTTACTCTCGGTTCTGTCATCGACCAAAATTCTTATTATAGTTATAACAAATTAAATTATATTACTATATTAATGATTAGCGTTATAGAAAAGTTTATTATTTATAATTCGTGGCTGATAATTATAGGTAATCGTAAGTTAGAGAACAATAATAATAATAATAATAATCGTAGATGAATACCTGCCATATATGATCATTAATAATATAATTTTGCTTATAATTATCATAGATAATCATTATGTATCAAAATATCACATCGACAATTATCAACATAATGATGATAGATCACTTCATAAATCAGTATATATAAAATAATTATTTAAAACTAGTAAAATTATTGTGTAAAAATTGTAGTTAACTCCGTATATTACACACACTGATAATATTATTATTATTATTATTATTATTATTATTATTATTATTATTATTATTATTATTATTATTATTATTACTATTATTGCATTCCTGGTAATATTTTCCTATAATCTTAGATAATGAGAAGTATTGATGGTGGTAGCCAGCTGTTTAACGTGATGGTGGTAGCCAGCTGTTTAATGTGATGATGGTAGCCAGCTGTTTAACGTGATGGTGGTAGCCAGCTGTTTAATGTGATGGTGGTAGCCAGCTGTTTAACGTGATGGTGGTAGCCAGCTGTTTAACGTGATGGTGGTAGCCAGCTATTTAACGTGATGGTGGTAGCCAGCTGTTTAACGTGATGGTGGTAGCCAGCTGTTTAACGTGATGGTGGTAGCCAGCTGTTTAACGTGATGGTGGTAGCCAGCTGTTTAACGTGATGGTGGTAGCCAGCTGTTTACCGTGATGGTGGTAGCCAGCTGCTTAACGTGATGGTGGTAGCCAGCTATTTAACGTGATGGTGGAAGCCAGCTGTTTAACTTGATGGTGGTAGCCAGCTGTTTAACGTGATGGTGGTAGCCAGCTATTTAACGTGATGGTGGAAGCCAGCTGATTAACGTGATGGTGGTAGCCAGCTGTTTAACGTGATGGTGGTAGCCAGCTGTTTAACGTGATGGTGGTAGCCAGCTGTTTAACGTGATGGTGGTAGCCAGCTGTTTAACGTGATGGTGGTAGCCAGCTATTTAACGTGATGGTGGTAGCCAGCTGTTTAACGTGATGGTGGTAGCCAGCTGCTTAACGTGATGGTGGTAGCCAGCTATTTAACGTGATGGTGGAAGCCAGCTGTTTAACTTGATGGTGGTAGCCAGCTGTTTAACGTGATGGTGGTAGCCAGCTATTTAACGTGATGGTGGAAGCCAGCTGTTTAACGTGATGGTGGTAGCCAGCTGTTTAACGTGATGGTGGTAGCCAGCTGTTTAACGTGATGGTGGTAGCCAGCTGTTTAACGTGATGGTGGTAGCCAGCTGTTTAACGTGATGGTGGTAGCCAGCTGTTTAACTTGATGGTGGTAGCCAGCTGTTTAACGTGATGGTGGTAGCCAGCTGCTTAACTTGATGGTGGTAGCCAGCTGTTTAACGTGATGGTGGTAGCCAGCTGTTTAACGTGATGGTGGAAGCCAGCTGTTTAACGTGATGGTGGTAGCTAGCTGTTTAACGTGATGGTGGTAGCCAGCTGCTTAACGTGATGGTAGCCAGCTGCTTAACGTGATGGTGGTAGCCAGCTGCTTAACCTGATGGTGGTAGCCAGCTGCTTAACGTGATGGTGGTAGCCAGCTACTTAACGTGATGGTGGTAGCCAGCTGCTTAACGTGATGGTGGTAGCCAGCTACTTAACGTGATGGTGGGAGCCAGCTGCTTAACGTGGTGGTAACCAGCTGCTTAACGTGATGGTGGTAGCCAGCTGCTTAACGTGATGGTGGTATCCAGCTGCTTAACGTGATGGTGGTAGCCAGCTGCTTAACGTGATGGTGGTAGCCAGCTGCTTAACGTGATGGTGGTAACCAGCTGCTTAACTGGATGATGGTGGTAGCCAGCTGCTTAACGTGATGGTGGTAACCAGCTGCTTAACGTGATGGTGGTAGCCAGCTGTTTAACGTGATGTTGGTAGCCAGCTGTTTAACGTGATGGTGGTAGCCAGCTGGTTAACGTGATGGTGGTAGCCAGCTGCTTAACTGGATGGTGGTAGCCAGCTACTTAACGTGATGGTGGTAACCAGCTGTTTAACGTGATGTTGGTAGCCAGCTGTTTAACGTGATGGTGGTAGCCAGCTGTTTAACGTGATGTTGGTAGCCAGCTGTTTAACGTGATGGTGGTAGCCAGCTGTTTAACGTGATGGTGGTAGCCAGCTGCTTAACGTGATGGTGTAACCAGCTAACCCAGCTGCTTAACGTGATGGTGGTAGCCAGCTGCTTAACGTGATGGTGGTAGCCAGCTGCTTAACGTGATGGTGGAATGTGATGGTGGTAGCCAGCTGCTTAACTTGGTGGTAGCCAGCTGCTTAACGTGAACCAGTGAACGTGGGTGGTAGCCAGTGATGGTGGTAGCCAGCTGCTTAACGTGATGGTGGAAGCCAGCTACTTAACGTGATGGTGGTAGCCAGCTGCTTAACGTGATGGTTGTAACCAGCTGCTTAACTGGATGGTGGTAGCCAGCAACGGAAGGAGCCAGCTGTTAACGTGATGGTGGAACCAGCTTTTTAACGTGATGGTGGAGCCACCCGTTAACGTGATGGTGGAACCGCCGCTTAAGGGATGGGAGCCAGCGCTTAACGTGATGGGGGACCCAGCGCAAGGGATGGTGGAGCCACGTTAAACGGGATGGGGGCCAGCGCTTAAGGGAGGTGGAGGCCCCGTTAACGTGATGGTGGAGGCAGCGCTTAACGTGATGGGTAGCCAGCGTTAACGTGATGGTGGGGCGCTTAACGGATGGGGGGGCGCGAACGTGTTTTGGGGACCCGTTTAAGGGATGGTGGAGGCAGCTGCTTAACGATGGTAGCCAGCGCTTAACGGTGGTGGTAGCCAGCTGTTAAGGGGATGGTGGACCCAGTGAACGGGGGGGGGACCACCCGTTTAACGTGAGGGTGGAGCCATGCAACGGATGGGGGTGGTTTAACGTGATGGTGGTACCCAGCGCAACGTGATGGTGGTAAACGTTAAGGGATGGTGGTAACCACCCGCTTAACGTGATTGGAGCCAGCTGCTTAAGTGGTGGAGCCAGCGTTAACGTGATGGTGGACCCAGCGTTAAGTGAGGGGAGGCAGCGTTAACGTGAGGGGGTAGGCCCCGTAACGTGATGGTGGTGCCAGCGCTTAACGTGATGGTGGAGCCAGCGTTAACGTGATGGTGGGCGCTGCTTAACGTGATGGTGGTAGCCAGCGCTTAACGTGATGGTGGTGGGCACCCGTTCGTGATGGGGGTAGCCAGGCTTAACGTGGGTGGTCCAGCTGCAACGTGAGGGTGGTAGCCAGCTTAACGTGGGTGGTAGCCACCCGTTTAAACGTGATGGTGGAGCCAGCGCTTAAGGGATGGTGGAGCCAGCGTTAACGTGGGTGGTACCACCCTTTTTAAGGGATGGGTAACCAGCGCTTAAGGGAGGGGGAGCCAGCGCAACGGATGGGGAGCCGCGCTTAAGGGAGGTGGTAGCCACGTTAACGTGAGGGGGAGCCACCCGTTTTGATGGTGGTAACCAGCGCTTAACTGGGTACCCAGCTTTTTAACGTGTGGGGGTGCCTTTAACGTATGGGGTAACCAGCTGTAACGGGGGCCCCACTGGACACACCAGCCTACTCTTTAATAATTCAAGTTGAGTCTATCAGACCTTTTAAGGATTAAGAAGAAACCCAGGAAAGGGATAGTCCAGGTGGGGGACCGCCCGTCCTGACCATCGCCCCCGCTCCCGCTGCGGGGGCGCTGCTACGCGCTGCGCGCGCTGCGCGCTGCTGCTGCTCCCCTGCGCTTCCCGCTGCGCGCTGCGCTGCGCCCCGCGCTGGCTGCCCCGCTGGCTGCCGCTCCCGCGTTCCCGCGCTCCCGCTCCCCGCGCCCCGCTGCTCCCGCGCTGTTGCGCGGCCCCCGGGCCGCCCCGCCCCAGCCCCGGCGCGGCGCCCCCCGGCCCGCCGTTCCCCGGGCGCCCCCCCCGTTGGCCCCGCACCCCGCCGCTGCTGCTGCTGCTGCTGCTGCTGCTGCTGCTCTTTAGGCAATCATAGTAATGTCCGGTCACTGAGTAACACCTTTTATTGTTCGTGTGTGTGTCGGGTGTGTGTGTGCGTACTCACCTAATTGTGGTTGCAGGGGTCGAGACTCAGCTCCTGGCAACGCCTCTTTCTAACCGCTACTGTTTCCTCCCTCTCCCTGCTGCATGAGCTTTATCATACCTCGTCTTAAAACTATGTATGCTTCCTGCCTCCACTACATCGCTTGTATGTGTGTGTACTCACCTAGTTGTACTCACCTAGTTGAGGTTGCAGGGGTCGAGTCCAAGCTTCTAGCCCCGCCTCTTCACTAGTCGCTACTAGGTCACTCTCCCTGAACCATGAGCTTTATCGTACCTCTGCTTAAAGCTATGTATGGATCCTGCCTCCACTACATCGCTTCCCAAACTATTCCACTTCCTGACTACTCTGTGGCTGAAGAAATACTTCCTAACATCCCTGTGATTCATCTGTGTCTTCAGCTTCCAACTGTGTCCCCGTGTTGTTGTGTCCAGTCTCTGGAACATCCTGTCTGTCCACCTTGTCAATTGCTCTCAGTATTTTGTAAGTCGTTATCATGTCCCCCCTATCTCTCCTGTCCTTCAATGTCGTCAGGTTGATTTCCCTTAACCTCTCCTCATAGGACATACCTCTTAACTCTGGGATTAGTCTTGTTGCAAACCTTTGCACTTTCTCTAGTTTCTTTACTTACTTGGCTAGATGTGGGTTCCAAGCTGGTGCCGCATACTCCAATATGGGCCTAACGTACACGGTGTACAGGGTCCTGAACGATTCCTTATTAAGATGTCGGAATGCTGTTCTGAGGTTTGCTAGGCGCCCATATGCTGCAGCAGTTATTTGGTTGATGTGCACTTCAGATGTGCCTGGTGTTATACTCGCCCCAAGATCTTTTTCCTTGAGTGATGTTTGTAGTCTCTGGCCCCCTAGACTGTTCTCCGTCTGCGGTCTTCTTTGCCCTTCCCCAATCCTCATGACTTTGCACTTAGTGGGATTGAACTCCAGGAGCCAATTGCTGGACCAGGTCTGCAGCCTGTCCAGATCCCTTTGTAGTTCTGCCTGGTCTTCGATCGAATGAATTCTTCTCAACAACTTCACGTCATCTGCAAACAGGGACACCTCGGAGTTTATTCCTTCCGTCATGTCGTTCACAAATACCAGAAACAGCACTGGCCCTAGGACTGACCCCTGTGGGACCCTGCTGGTCACAGGTGCCCACTCTGACACCTCGCCACGTACCATTACTCGCTGCTGTCTTCCTGACAAGTATTCCCTGATCCATTGCAGTGCCTTCCCTGTTATCCCTGCTTGGTCCTCCAGTTTTTGCACTAATCTCTTGTGTGGTTCTGTGTCAAACGCCTTCTTGCAGTCCAAGAAAATGCAATCCACCCACCCCTCTCTCTCTTGTCTTACTGCTGTCACCATGTCATAGAACTCCAGTAGGTTTGTGACACAGGATTTCCCGTCTCTGAAACCATGTTGGCTGCTGGTGATGAGATCATTCCTTTCTAGATGTTCCACCACTCTTCTCCTGACAATCTTTCCATGACTTTGCATGCTATACATGTCAGTGACACTGGTCTGTAGTTTAGTGCTTAATGTCTGTCTCCTTTTTTAAAGATTGGGAATACATTTGCTGTCTTCCATGCCTCAGGCAATCTCCCTGTTTCGATAGATGTATTAAATATTGTTGTTAGGGGTACACATAGCACCTCTGCTCCCTCTCTCAGGACCCATGGAGAGATGTTATCTGGCCCCATTGCCTTTGAGGTATCTAGCTCACTCAGAAGCCTCTTCACTTCTTCCTCGGTTGTGTGTACTGTGTCAAGCACATGGTGGTGTACCCCACCTCTCCGTCTTTCTGGAGCCCCTTCTGTCTCCTCTGTGAACACTTCTTTGAATCTCTTGTTGAGTTCCTCACATTCTTCACTGTCATTTCTTGTTGTCTCTCCTTCTTCCTTCCTTAGCCTGATTACCTGGCCCTTGATGGTTGTTTTCTTCCTGATGTGGCTGTATAACAGCTTCGGGTCAGATTTGGCTTTTGCTGCTATGTCGTTTTCATATTGACGTTGGGCGTCCCTTCTTATCTGTGCATATTCGTTTCTGGCTCTATGACTGCTCTCGTTATTCTCCTGGGTCCTTTGCCTTCTATATTTCTTCCATTCCCTGGCACACTTGCTTTTTGCCTCCTTGCATCTTTGAGTGAACCATGGGCTCATCCTGGCTTTTTCATTATTCCTGTTTCCCTTGGGTACAAACCTCTCCTCAGCCTCCTTGCACATTGTTGCTACATATTCCATCATCTCATTAACTGGCTTCCCTGCCAGTTCTCAGTCCCACTGAACCTCATTCAGGAAGTTCCTCATTCCTGTGTAGTTCCCTTTCCTGTAGTTTGGTTTCATTTGTCCTGGCCTTCCTGCTTCCCCCTCCACTTGTAGCTCTACTGTGTATTCGAAGCTCAAAACCACATGATCGCTGTCCCCAAGGGGTCTT
>NC_091298.1:728459-785959 GCF_038502225.1 Cherax quadricarinatus | reverse complement strand
CGTGTATGTGTGTGTGCATGCTACATCTATTCAAGTGCCTAACAGCAGATCCTGTACTCACCTAGTGTGTGTGTGTGTGTGTGTGTGTGTGTGTGTGTGTGTGTGTGTGTGTGTGTGTGTGTGTGTGTGTGTGTGTGTGTGTGTGTGCATGCTACAGCTATTCAAGTGCCTAACAGCAGATCCTGCACTCACCTAGTGTGTGTGTGTGCATGTGTGTGTATGTGTGTGTGTGCATGCTACAGCTATTCAAGTGCCTAACAGCAGATCCTGTTCTCACCTAGTGTGTGTGTGTGTGTGTGTGCCTATGTTTATGTAAGCAGTCCTTATTTCCCACGTATGTACTACATATGTATTGCATATGTACCCGATCTCTTGGTTCGCACTGTACTGTCTTGTGTTTAAAATTACATTCAAAAATAAATACACTAGGCTTCGCCTGTATGCCGCTAACTCTAAATTCTATTAAATGCCAGTAAATGCTGCTTATTCTAATTCTGATAGCTCGAGGAGAGTGACCCCCAATTCCAGCTAGAGACAGGTACTATTGACCCCATGCAACTCAAACTAGGTGAATATTACTTGCGGCTGGCAGTGGAGTAACGTTGCGGGTCTGTCCTGTGTCCCAGTAGTTGAAGATGCTTGATGCTTCTCGGTAATTTTTCCACTAACTTCCTGTATGCACTATAGTCTCTAGCTCATCTAATTTTTTCACTCACTGTATTTACTGACACATCTATACATATCTCTTATCTCCCTGGTCTTGAGTCGCACTTATTCTTCAAAATACCCCACTGCGTTATTATGGCAACACTATTTAGGCCTGACACAACCGTTCACCCTTCCTTCCCTCGACCCCCACTAAACACTTAGTCACTATTTCCTTTGTTTTCTTTTCTGTGATCACTTATATTTCCTTTTTTCGGGGCTTAAGTGATTATATGCACTCTTATGCATGCACACGCCTATATCCCACACTCTATTCCTTATGGCACAGTCAGAAATTACCACCAAAACACGAGCTCAAACCGTGTGACTCCTCCACGAGTGTGTGTGTGTGTGTACTCGCCTATTTGTGGTTGCAAGGCTCGAATCATAACTCCTAGTCCCACCTCTTCGCTGGCCTCTGCTAGGTTTGCTCTCCCGGCTCCAAGAGCTATATCGTACCTCTTCTTGAACCTATGCATGTATCCTGTCTTTACCACTTCACTCTCCAGGTCGTTAACTTCCTGCCTACTTTAAGGCTGAATAAATACTTCCTAAGGTCTCTATAACTCATTTGCGTTTTCAGTTTCCAGCTCTGCTTTCCTGTTCCTGTTTCTCATCACTCAAACAATCTGTCCTTATTCACCCTATCAATATTTTGTACATTGTTATCATATCTTCTCTCTCCTCCAGTATCATCAGGTTGAGTTTTTCTTAACCTCTCCTCGTAGAACATACCCCTTAGCACCGGGACTAGTCTTGTTGCAGACCTCTGCACTCATATGTGGTTGCAGTGTGTGTGTGTGTGTGTGTGTGTGTTCACCGGCCGGAGTGCAGTCAACAGAGTGGAGGCAGCCTGCAGATCCTTCTGCAGGAGCAGCAGCACTCCCAAGGGAGGAAGATAAATTGATACACTATGAAGGGTGCGCACACACACACACACACACACACACACACACACACACACACACACTTACACACATCTTATATCAAACACTGCATGAAAAGAAAATAATAATTTCTCTCCTCCCAGAGGAACATTGCTCAGTTATTTCTAGACTCAGGGCCCAGCATTAATGTGTGTCCAAGACCGACATTTTCCTCAGGGCTCTGCTCAAAGCCACTACCTTCTTCTGCCTCTCCTTTGTTCTCGTGGATGTTTTGTTCTCTCACCAACCCCAGTGAATTGGCCGGATTGTTGACGAAGAGTTCTTGATCGTCACACCAAGGAGGAGCTTTTAACGTGTGGTTGTGCATTTTGTTGTGCGCCTTCGATACTTTTTTGTATGTCATTGTATATTCTGAGTGCAAAGCTATACTCCAGCTTTGTTGTGGAGACGAGAGAAGGTCTGTGTAGAGATGTGCACTCTAGGGACTCTTACTCGAGGGGTAGTAGTGAGTGACCGATTATAACATTTCCCAATACAGTATATGATGGCTCTGAGCCGTTATTATCGAAGTACCATTAGCATTGTCGCTGGAGCAACAGCCTTCTAAATTCTTACCCTCATTTCAACCTCCTGCAATCATTATATATATATATATATATATATATATATATATATATATATATATATATATATATATATATATATATATATATATATATATATATATATATATATATATATATATATATATATATATATATATATATATATATATATATGCAAAACAACCAATGTGAAAAAATAGTGAAATTCCAATCACTTTCGTGACTTCTCACATTATAAAGGAACTACATAGTTCCTTGATAATGTGAGAAGTCACGAAAGCGCTTGGAATTCCACTATTTTTTCGCAATGGTTGTTTGCATATTGTGATATCACCTGTTTACTCTGACCTTATTGTATATATATATATATATATATATATATATATATATATATATATATATATATATATATATATATATATATATATATATATATATATATATATATATGTCGTGCCGAATATGTAAAACTGGTCAATTAGCAAAAACTCATTTAAAACTTAGTCCTTTCTAAAATTTTCTCTTATACGTTTAAAGATATATATTTTTCATTAATGTTGATGTAAAAATTTGTAATTTTGCACCAAAAGGAAGTTAGAAAACTTACCTAACCTTTTTACAACAAGAGCAATTACTTTAGCCTAACGCAACTAAATATATTTTAGATTTGTTTACAATAATTTAATACTAAAGAAACACAGTGAAATATTTTTTTTTCGTTAGGTTCAGAATGATTTTGACGAAATTATTGCATACACAAATTTTCACTTGTCCTATATGGCAAGATGAGCGTTGCTATTTAAGCCAAGATCGCAAGTTCTGCCTATTCGGCACGACATATATATATATATATATATATATATATATATATATATATATATATATATATATATATATATATATATATATATATATATATATATATATATATATATATATATATATATATATATATATATATATATATATATATATATATACGTATATATATATATATATTATGAGAAAAAAATCAGGTTTGATGACACGGGAGGATAATCAATTCCTTGGATCAAAAGAGCGTGACCAAGGTCAGAACACTCCCAGGAACAGCTCTCACACACTATAAGTCCAGTAGCGTCATCATGCACAACAATATCTTCTCCAGAGATCTGCTGAAAAATAATCATTAAAAGTTTTAATACAAAAAATATCTTTTGTGCTAATCTGGCTCATGGCTCGTTGCTCTTAAAATTATTATTATTATTATTTCATGTGAAGCGCTAAACTCTACAACATGTACCTGAAACTGGTGATCACTCTAATGAGCCTCGTGTAGTTGCTAGGTTAATAAGACCAGTGAAGTAGCTGCTGAACCAACGTATAATGTATACACACAGATATACAGGTCTCTCAGTGTTTATATGCTTAGAATTTAAGGAATAAAGTATTCTTGTCTGATGGTGAAAAGATTACGAGCTGTCTTAATGATCGTAGTGTGGTCGCTAGGTATTGAACTGCAGTAACCAGGTTAACCTGGAGGCAGCAGCTCAGTGTGTTGTGACTCACTCAGGGAGGTGCATGTGTCTCGTAATTCTCCTGGAAGTTTGTGATTTCTGGTTTTGAAATGTTTATTGTTGTGTAATGTTTTCATTATAGAAAGTACTATTAACAACGTTACGTAATGTGTTCCCACAAATCTTTGGTTTATATTAATTTATGAGACCGTTGTTTATAATGAAAGTACCAAAATTAAAATAAGCTATCTCATTTTAATATTGGGGATGCGCTAAAACCGTTGGGGTCATATACAGCGGCTGGAAGACATTCAGATTTAATCCAAATTAGAAAAAGTCCAGTTCCTTGTATCTAGATCCCCCTCCCTTGAGGGGAGGAAATGAGATCTTTTAATAAAGTATGAAGTCTCATGTCAGTCATATTATTGAAAAATTGCGACACTAAGACTTGAATTGCAGGTGCTGCCATATAACATTTTTTTTTATCCGACAAATATGAGACTTTTATCAGAGATTATCAATATTAATCTGTTTTGTAGGAAAATCTAACCGACGATACGACTTCTATTTCACTTTTGTGGAGCTCCGACCCTTCAAGGGAGGCTGGTGAGGGGCTCTTGATCTAGGGAATTGGATCTGTGCTCCAGTTCCCTGAATTGAGTCTGAATACCTTCCATCCCCCACACAGACGCTGTATAATCCTACGGGTTTAGCGCTTCCTCATGATGTGGAGCTGCTAGTTGGTGTGCTGTGTTGTCATGGCGTCCTACAACTCTCTAGAATTACTTTTATCCCATCCAGGGTTCAGGAAGGGCTGTTGGTCCCAGCAGTAGGAGCTACCCTCCACTTAATTGGATCACATTTGTTATAGGTTTGTTCAAGGTTAGCATAAATTGACCAGGTTCGAATCCGTATGTTCATTCATTGACAGTCGTCCATTACAAGTTAAGAAAATCATCAGTTTTATTAAGTAGTTTTGTCGTGTGACTAACAGATATTGATGGTATCAAAAATGTAGGCGAGTTATATAATACCTTGAAGAGCGTGCATTATCTAACGAACGAAAGGAATGTTTGAGACTGGCTGACAGCGAGGCTGTCTACCTTATGTATTCAACATTCTGATGTTTACTACAGGGTCTTATACTTAGTAGTTTCTCTAAATAATTAAGACCTGTGTCAGAAGCCGCTTGGCCTCTTTCTTTTTCCTGACAAAATAAAAATATTCTTCACATATACATGTAATTATTCGCCGTTATTAACCCTGTAGACGATACCTTTAACCCCCCCCCCCTTAGCGTTTCTTTTTTATTACAATAGTTTACCCCCTCCCCCTTCCTTGACACGTTTAACCCTCCCTCCCTTGCACTGCCTCTCCCCTTCCCTCTCACACTGTCTTCTCCCTCTTTCATACCCCGGGTTTTTACCAGACAACTTTTCTCCACCCAAGCCACTTTTCTCGCCCCATACCATTCACTTATCCACTTCAAGCCCTCCAATTTCTTCACCCCAAACCCTCCACTCGCTACCCAAATCTTTCCCCTCCCATTTCCAATGCACCACCCTCCCACACTATTTTTCCTGTCTTCCACCACCCAAGACGCAATTTTCTCTGCAGGCGTGACCTCTACGTCAGTTATGTTTGACTAACATAGTGGTCTCGTCTTTTCAGTTTTCTGGGATGACCCACCGAGGCAGCATCAGGCAGAGCTACGGTGGTGTGGGTAGGAACCTTGGTGACGCCCTCGCACGCCTACACTGCCGCCCCTTCCTCATCTCTGCTGTGGGCGCCGACATCCACGCCCGCTCCCTCATCGCCCATAACCCCCTGCTGGTGAGTGCAGTATTAAAGAACACTGTTAGTTTTATGGCTTATCGCCTGTTCCTGTATCGTTGAGTGAAATTTACCTGTACACTAACAAATGATTTAATCCTTAAAATATAGTGAAATAACACTAGTGGATTTTCTTCATATTCGTGGATGATATATTTTACAGAATACACTTGAGAGACTGATGGTCATGGACATGTCTTCTTAGCCTAGTAGTAAATATTTACGTACCCAGGATTGAGTCAACTCTTTAGGGTTAAAATCTGAGGAAGGTTAAGGAAAACAAACACATTACTTGGCTTTGAGCTATCCTGGATAAATAATTTTAAGCATGTCTTCTTTGTACAGGATAGTCAAGGCCTGGCGGTGGTGGGTGAAGCCTCTACAGCTGTGTATTGTGTGATGTTGGACCAGCGAGGAGAAGCACTCTTCGGTGTAGGAGACATGAGCATCCACGACTACCTCACCCCTGCCCATGTGAGTTGACCTGCTACCTTACTCCTACATAAGAACATAAGAAAGGAGGAACACTGCAGCAGGCCTGTTGGCCCATACTAGGCAGGTCCTTTACTCTCATCCCACTAACAAACATTTGACCAACCCAATTTTCAATGCTTCCCAAGAAATAAGCTCTGATGTGCAAGTCCCACTCAGATCCAACCCCTCCCACTCATGTACTTATCCAACCTAAATTTGAAACTACCCAAAGTCCTAGCCTCAATAACCCAAGTAGGCAGACTGTTCCACTCATCAACTACCCTATTTCCAAACCAATACTTTCCTATGTCCTTTCTAAATCTAAACTTATCTAATTTAAATCCATTACTGCGGGTTCTCTCTTGGAGAGATATCCTCAAGACCTTGTTAATATCCCCTTTATTAATACCTATCTTCCACTTATACACTTCGATCAGGTCTCCCCTCATTCTTCGTCTAACAAGTGAATGTAACTTAAGAGTCTTCAATCTTTCTTCATAAGGAAGATTTCTAATGCTATGTATTAATTTAGTCATCCTACGCTGAATGTTTTCTAACGAATTTATGTCCATTCTGTAATATGGAGACCAGAATTGAGCTGCATAATTTAGGTGAGGCCTTACTAATGATGTATAAAGCTGCAGTATGACCTCTGGACTTCTGTTGCTTACACTTCTTGATATAAATCCCAGTAATCTATTTGCCTTATTACGTACGCTTAGGCATTGCTGTCTTGGTTTAAGGTTGCTGCTTACCATAACCCCCAAGTCCTTTTCGCAATCTGTATGGCTAAGTTCTACATTATTTAACTTATAAGTGCTAGGGTTATGGACACTCCCGAGCTTCAGAACCTTGCATTTATCTACATTGAACTGCATCTGCCACTTTTTTGACCAAGAGTAGAGTTTGTCTAAATCCTCCTGAAGTTCCCTAACATCTACGTTTGAATCAATTATCCTACCAATGAGGAAATGGTATCCTACCAATCTTCGTGTCATCGGCGAATTTGCTCATATCACTAGTAATTCCTTCATCAAGATCATTGATATATATTATAAACAACAACGGGCCCAAGACTGATCCCTGTGGAACGCCACTTGTTACTGATCCCCACTCGGATTTAACCCCATTTATGGACACTCTCTGTTTCCTGTCTGTGAGCCATGATTCGATCCACGAGAGCACCCTTCCCCCAATGCCATGAGCTGCTACTTTCTTCAACAATCTTTGGTGCGGAACTCTATCAAATGCCTTACTAAAATCTAAGTAAATAATATCAAATTCTTTATCGTGGTCAACAGCCTCAAAAGCTTTACTGAAGAAAGTTAATAAATTAGTTAGACAAGACCGGCCTCTTGTGAATCCATGCTGAGTATCATTAATCAGGCTATGCTTATCGAGATGGCTTCTTATAATTTGAGCTATAATTGACTCTAGTAATTTGCCTACAATTGAGGTCAGGCTTATTGGGCGGTAATTTGACGGTAACGACTTGTCCCCTGTTTTAAAAATAGGAATTACATTAGCCATCTTCCACATATCAGACACTACACCTGTTTGAAGAGATAAATTAAAAATATTAGTTAATGGTTCACAGACTTCCATTTTGCATTCCTTTAGAACCCTTGAAAAAACCTCATCAGGACCCGGTGACTTATTTTGCTTCAGTTGGTCTATCTGCTTCACAACCATTTCACTAGTGACTGTGATGTTACATAATTTATCCTCTTCTGGCCCACTATAAAAATTAATTACCGGAATATTATTAGTGTCTTCCTGTGTAAAAACCGAGAGAAAATAATTATTTAAAATTGAGCACATTTCATTCTTTGTCAGTAAGATGCCCATAGTTATTTTTAAGGGGACCTATCTTATCTCTGACTTTTGTTCTATATACCTGGAAAAAACTTTTTGGGTTAGTTTTAGAATCCCTAGCAACTTTAATTTCATAGTCCCTTTTAGCTTTTCTTATCCCCTTTTTAATGTCCCTCTTAATGTCAATATACTGATTCATAAGATGACCCTCGCCTCTCTTGATACGCCTATAAATTCCTTTCTTATGCCCTAGTAGATATTTCAGCCTATTATTCATCCATTTTGGGTCATTTCTATTTGATCTAATTTCTTTATAAGGGATAAATGTTCTTTGAGCAGCATGTATTGTGTTCAGAAAACTGTCATATTGATAGCTCTCTTCGTTACCCCAGTCAACAGATGATAAGTGTTCTCTAAGCCCATCGTAATCTGCTAAGCGAAAATCTGGGACTGTTACTGAGTTATCCCTACTATCATAATTCCATTCAATGCTAAATGTAATTGATTTGTGGTTGCTAGCACCCAGTTCCTCTGAAACTTCTAAATTATTAACAAGGGATTCATTGTTTGCCAGAACTAAGTCAAGCAGGTTATTACCCCTTGTAGGTTCTGTCACAAACTGCTTCAAAAAACAATCCTGAACTACTTCTAAGAAGTCGTATGATTCTTAATAAAGTTAAAGTCTCCTAGAATTACTACATTATCGTGCCTTGTGGCCCTAACAATTTCCTCCCATAGTAGTCTCCCCTGGTCCCTATCTAAATTTGGGGGACGGTATATCACACCTAAAGTTAATTTTTCATGCCCCTCTGAAAATTCTATCCAAACAGACTCTGTATGTGTTACTTCAGACTTAATACCCGTTTTTATGCAACAGTTCAAGCGATCTCGGACATACAATGCCACCCCACCCCCCTTCCCGATACTTCTGTCTACTTGGAACAATTTGAAACCCTGAATGTGACATTCTGCAGGCATGTCTCGACTTTTTGAATTAAACCACGTCTCAGTAATGGCAAATACATCTATGTTACCTGCACTGGCAACTAGTCTCAACTCGTCCATCTTATTCCTAGCACTGCGACTATTTGTGTAATATATACTTAAGGACCCTCCCCTGTCTTTATCATTCCTGCTCCTTTCTGTTATTCCACTAAACCTATTACTGTCCTTGTCAATTTGTGCCACTGGCTTTCCAATATCCACCTCATTTTGCCTATTACTAGTTCTCCTAGTACTCATGTTACTACCCTGAGACTTCGCAGTTTTCCTGCAAAAACCCATACCACTAACTATTCCTAGTTTAAAGACCTAACAGCTCCCTCCACTGCGTTGGCCAGTGCTCCCACCCCACACCTAGATAAGTGAACCCCATCCTTGGCATACATGTCATTTCTGCCATAGAAGAGGTCCCAGTTGTCAATTTATGTTACCGCATTTTCCTTACAGTATTTGTCCAGCCAGCAATTGACACCAATTGCTCTGGACAACCATTCATTTCCAACTCCTCTCCTTGGCAAAATGCCACATATGACAGGTTTCCCACCCTTCCTCCTAATTATCTCTATTGCTGACCTATACCTGCTAATCAGGTCCTCACTCCTACGTCTGCCAACATCGTTGCCTCCAGCACTGAGACAGATAATAGGATTGCTCCCATTACCTCTCATGATGTCATCCAGACGGCTAACAATATCCTTCATCCCAGCCCCAGGAAAACACACTCTCTGCCTCCTACTCCTGTCCTTCAAGCAGAATGCCCTATCCATGTACCTAATCTGGCTATCCCCAACAACAACAATGTTTTTACCTTCCTTGGCGTCGTCCGTCGTGATGCTCCGAGTAGTCGACTCACATTCGCCAGGTAGCATTACACCACTTGTAGAATTCGTCAAGACGTTCTCGATGGTCTTCGTTGGGGTTTCTAGGGATGTCTCGCTCACGTCAGCCAGTGCTTCTTTGGTGCTCGTTGTGGCATTCCCAGTAGAACACTCACATTCGTCGGGTAGCACCGAGAATGGGTTGGAAGTTTCCACGGTAGTCTTCTGGTTTCTAGTTGTTTCTGCCTCTCCAACTGTTTTCTTGATCTTCAGCTTGGTTCCATGTTGCCCGGCCACTGACCAAGCTCCCCTCTTAACCTGGGGACTCACAACAGGAGGATTACTACGAATCCTCTTGTTCTCCTCCGTTAATCGCCGTATCTCCATCTTAGCAACTCTGAGCTCTTCTCTCAGCTGCTGGTAAAGTTGCTCAAGAGAGGGCATCCTGGTTCAGATTCACAGAGAGCACACAAACAGGTCTTCACAGAGCTAAGTACACGTCACCACTGAGCTAAGTACACGTCACCACTAAGTACACGTCACCACTGAGCTAAGTACACGTCACCACTGAGCCTGTTTGAAGAGATAAATTAAAAATATTAGTTAATGGTTCACAGACTTCCATTTTGCATTCCTTTAGAACCCTTGCAAAAACCTCATCAGGACCCGGTGACTTATTTTGCTTCAGTCGGTCTATCTGCTTCACAACCATTTCACTAGTGACTGTGATGTTACATAATTTTTCTTCTGGCCCACTATAAAAATTAATTACCGGAATATTATTAGTGTCTTCCTGTGTAAAAACCGAGAGAAAATAATTATTTAAAATCGAGCACATTTCATTCTCTTTGTCAGTAAGTTGCCCATAGTTATTTTTAAGGGGACCTATCTTATCTCTGACTTTTGTTCTATATACCTGGAAAAAAAACTTTTTGGGTTAGTTTTAGAATCCCTAGCAACTTTACTTTCATAGTCCCTTTTAGCTTTTCTTATCCCCTTTTTAATGTCCCTCTTAATGTCAATATACTGATTCATAAGATGACCCTCGCCTCTTTTGATACGCCTATAAATTCCTTTCTTATGCCCTAGTAGATATTTCAGCCTATTATTCATCCATTTTGGGTCATTTCTATTTGATCTAATTTCTTTATAAGGGATAAACGTTCTTTGAGCAGCATGTATTGTGTTCAGAAAACTGTCATATTGATAGCTCTCTTCGTTACCCCAGTCAACAGATAAGTGTTCTCTAAGCCCATCGTAATCTGCTAAGCGAAAATCTGGGACTGTTACTGAGTTATCCCTACTATCGTACTTCCATTCAATGATAAATGTAATTGATTTGTGGTCGCTAGCACCCAGTTCCTCTGAAACTTCTAAATTATTAACAAGGGATTCATTGTTTGCCAGAACTAAGTCAAGCAAGTTATTACCCCTTGTAGGTTCTGTCACAAACTGCTTCAAAAAACAATCCTGAACTACTTCTAAGAAGTCGTATGATTCTAAATTCCCAGTCAAGAAATTCCAATCAATGACTAAAGTTAAAGTCTCCTAGAATTACTACATTATCGTGCCTTGTGGCCCTAACAATTTCCTCACATAGTAGTCTCCCCTGGTCCCTATCTAAATTTGGGGGACGGTATATCACACCTAAAATTCATTTTTTCATGCCCCTCTGAAAATTCTATCCAAACAGACTCTGTATGTGTTACTTCAGACTTATTACCCGTTTTTATGCAACAGTTCAAGCGATCTCGGACATACAATGCCACCCCACCCCCCTTTCTGACACTTCTATCTACTTGGAACAATTTAAAACCCTGAATGTGACATTCTGCAGGCATGTCCCGACTTTTTGAATTAAACCACGTCTCAGTATTGACAAATACATCTGTTACCTGCACTAGCAACTAGTCTCAACTCGTCCATCTTATTCCTAGCACTGCGACTATTTGTGTAATAAATATTTAAAGACCCTCCTCTCTCTTTACCCTTCCTGCTCCTTTCTGTTATTCCACTAAACCTATTACTGTCCTTGTCAATTAGTGCCACTGGCTTTCCAATATCCACCTCATTTTGGCTCTTTACTAGTTCTCCTAGTACTCATATTACTACCCTGCGACTTCAGTTTTCCCGCAAAAACCCATACCACTAACTATTCCTAGTTTAAAGACCTAACAGCTCCCTCCACTACTACACATTCTTCTTACTCACATACTCATAACTCAACATGCTCACCCCCTCAAGGAAGGTTCCTTGATGTTGGTGAGGGGCTCTTAATTTAGGGAATTGGATCTGTGCTCCAGTTCCCCGAATTAAGCCTGAATGCCTTCCACATCCCCTCCCCAGGCGCTGTATAATCCTCCGGGTTTAGCGCTTCCCCCTTGATTATAATAATAATAATCGTACTCTTCATCCATTCCTCTCGTCTGCCATGCCGAAATACCGCATGGGGTCACCCAGTACTTAGATAAAAACGGAGGAACGCTGCAGCAGGCCTACTGACCCATACTAAAGTTCTCAAAAACCAGCCATTTCTAGAAATCCACCTGTTTGTACAACCTTTCCCAAAACTACCCAAGAATTTACTTAAATACCTCTGGTGCTAATCAAACCCAACCTTTCTCATTCGTATATTTGTCTAATCTATTCTTAAAGCTACCCAAGGTTTTGGCTTACATTACCCTACTCTCAGATTGTTCCACGCAACAACTCTGCAAACCAGTACTTACCTACGTCCTTTCTAAATCTAAATTTATCTAATTTAAATCCACTATTTCTGATTCTTCGATGTCCTCAGTACTTTATTTATATCGCTTTTTTTATGCCCATCTTCCACTTGCATACTCTCATTCTCTCAAGAGAGTGAAGGTTCAAGGTTCTTAATCTATCCTCACGAGAGGCTATACTTCGCTCCGAGGATTGCCAAGCTGTGCTATCAATTCATCATAATTTAAGACTCTTGTCTGTTAGACATCTACAAACACCCTGAGGCACCACTGAAAGCCAGGCCTTCAACGCAGACTGACTTTAGCCAGCTAGCCTATTACACCAAATTTGACATTAATTTTCCACCCTCACCGAACCACAGCGCCACTAACCTTCCCTCACACATTACACTATAAGGCGTTGCCTTATAGTATTTTTTTCCAGATTTTCGATTTTATTCCGCTTGTAACACGATCAGGCCTTATCCAATCACCTTGAAGTTTTCAACGTTGTGCGGTGACTAGGACAAGATTCTTGGAACAGCTGATTGGTGCAGGTGAAATTAAAGTGTGCTGCCGATTTGTGTGTAAAATATGAAATTATTAATGCTGTTAGATCACTTTAAATATATTCTGGGCTACTTCGGAAGGGCTGATGCATGTTACTGACAAGGTAGTTTAGTTTGTGTTCTGGCGTATTTTTTCAATATACCAAATTAGTTTACAAAACGTGAAATAGTTGGAATCTTTGTGATAATTGGAGAATACCTCTTTTAATCGACTTCAAATTTTCATCCCTGGTGTATTGTCCTAAATGCAAGGTAGAGGCGTTGTTATTGGGCTCTGCAAGTTCCCCCCCCCCTTTTTTTTTTTAAATGTTGATATTTTTTTTCATTTAGTAACTTAAACGATACCTCGTCTCATCGGCTTCAAAATATTAACACTGATGCAGTTTATAAGAAAGAAGCTAAATTTACTGTTTAAGTGCAAATTTGAAATTTTAATTGAAATTTATAAAAAAAATTGGAATTGATTGATTCGGAATATTACTGAAGAATGCATTTTCTGATAGGCTTCAAACTGTGTTGATGGGCTTTCACCTTCAGATATGTAAATTTTAAATTGCCATTTTTATTAACTAAATTGGTTTCCATATAATTGGAGAATCTTGTGTCGCCTTCACACTTGAGCTCTGGTGTATCGGATTTGGAATTTAATAATGAATTTGAGGATTTTCGCAAAATGGCGCAGCAGGGTAAACGACGGGTAAACACTGTCGGCATTGAAGTAGTACGTGGGGCTGTGTATGCCCATTCAGCTCGGCTTTTACTGCCTACCATCATCAGGGACACATACGGTATAGCAAATGTATAGTGTGGCGTTGAATGGTGCATACCGGATCTTCGTGAAGTTTCGCAACCCTAGTGTATATGAAGACAAGGTCGCCGGATTTCAGGATTTTGTATGCCAGTGAATCCTGCTGTGATGGTGAAGCTCCATGATGTCCCGCTACTACACGTGGGTGAAGATATGGAATGTGCATTTCGAGGCTGATGAGGCGGACCTGCGTGCCGTGTTTGAAAAATATGGGACAGTTCACATGGCGACATTGGGGAAGTGGAAGGAAGAATCATATGCTGGGATGCCTGAGGGAACTTTCTCTTTGAAAATGACATTACGGCATCTCATTCCTTCGTACGTGCAACTTGACGACTTCAGGACACAAGTGATGGTGACCTATGCAGGGCAACGGCATACTTGTCGCTTGTGCGGCGCCTATGACCACGTTGCTGTGCAGTGTGTTCGACGGCGAAGATTCGCAGGAGAATGATATACGTAAGGAGGCACCGGAGGAACAGGAAAAGACGGAGCAGGCAAGACCAGAGAAGCCTACTTTGCGTAAGGCTTGGAGTGTGGAGGTGGACGACACAGAATTAATGGAGGGAGAGTGTGTAACGCTTCCGGGGAAGCCAAGCTCTTCTGGACAGGCACCGCGGAGCGTAGGTGAGGTGCCGCATGGTGAGGACAGGGACGTGGAGGCCACCATCGACAGTGCTCCACAACCTGTTAGGAACCCCAGGTGAGGTCTCCGTTGAGGGGCTTGTGGGTGCCCCGGAGTCTGCTGTGGTTCCGGGAGGCGTGGGGGGGGATGTCGGAGGCTCACGTTGATGCTGCTTTGCAGAGCTGTACTGTGCACACGGATGGCTTCTGGGAGGATGTTGGGAAGAAGGCTAGAGGGTCACGGAAGAGAGCGGCTGCACTCTCGGATATGGAAGATGTGCTCATCCCGGCACAGCGTTCGGGTAAAAAGGTTTGGGTGAATGTAGAGGAGTGTGGACCTGGAGGATCCAGGGGCAAGGGACCTGTGAAAGGTGGTCCCAGAGGGGCATATGAGGACCAAGGGAGTATTAGGAGGAAGGGAAAAACGGGTGTAGCCGTGCATAAAGGCAAACCACCTCCGACAGCTTCAAGAGTCTCGCTATAAATATTAATGGATTGAAAAACAAAAGGAAGTGTGCATGGTTTCGTGAGTTTATAATTAGGTATGGTGTAGATGTTGTGTTTGTACAGGAGCACAATCACAAGCCGGGTTGTATGTTGGTGATTGATACGGCACACTCGCCGAGATTGAAAGGTGTGGCTATTTTGATGGAGGCTAGCCCGTTTACTGTACATCCCTGTGAGGAGGGGAGGGTTATACAAGTGGATGGGTTGTGGGGGAGGGAGAAGGTCACCTTTGTGTGTTTATGGCCCGGCGGATGGGGACGGTCGGGTTAAGAATGAGTTTGTACGTGATGTGTTGGTATATCACCTGAGGTCGCTTCCAGCAGTAGCTGTGGTGGGAGGGGACTGGAATTGTGTGATCCCTTATAGGGATGTGGAACCTAGGGGGCCTGGATATTCTGGCGTTTTGAGGGAGCTGTTAACTGGGGTGGGGTTGGTGGATGTTGGGGTGGGTGCGGCATGGGAGGTGGAGCACACCTTTGTGAGGCACGGGTATGTGGCAAGGCTGGACAGACTATACATGACGAGAAAGGCAGTGGTACAGAGTAAGTGTCTTGGATGTGGTCTTTTCAGATCACAGAGGTGTTTTGGTGGAATTGGGATGGGAGGGATTGCCGAACAGGTATAAGAGCTATTGGAAATTGAATGTTCGGTTACTTAAAGATGAGGGGAGGGTCTTATTTGCACGTTTGTGGGAAAGGTTGTGGGAAGGGGTGAGCATGGAGGGGGATGTGTTGAGTTGGTGGGATACAACGGCGAAGACGAGGATTCGGGAATTCTATGTACGCCAGGGGAGGCATGAGAACTAGCTGGCTTATGAGCTTATTAGGTATCTTGAGGGGCAGTTAAGGGAGTGTTATGAGAGGGGAGGAGGGGGGAGCGCCAGTGGCAGACAGAGGGATTGAAGGATGGACTCAGAGAATTGCAAAATGAACAGTTCGATACGGTAAGGGTTTTAGGGGGGTTAGAGGTGATATAGGGTGATAGGCCGTCGGCGTGTGTCCTGTGAGGGCAGGCGCGTCGCCGCGTTGCAACGGAGGGGATGGGGGGGACGTAGATGCTTGGCTTAGTGCGTATATACCTGGAGGTTACCTGGAGGTTATTCCGGGGATCAATGCCCCCGTGGCCCGGTCCATGACCAGGCCTCCCGATGGATCAGGGCCTGATCAACTAACTAGGCTGTTACTGCTGGCCGCACGCAGTCCAACGTACGAGCCACAGCCCAGCTGATCCGGCACTGACTTTAGGTATCTGTCCAGCTCTCTCTTGAAGGCAGCCAGGGGCTTATTGGCAATCCCCCTAATGCTTGATGGGAGGCTGTTGAACAGTTTTGGGCCCCAGACACTTATGGTGTTTTCCCTTAGTGTACCAATGGCGCCCCTACTTTTTATTGAGGGCATTTTGCATCGCCTGCCCAGTCTTTTACTTTCGTAGGGAGTGATTTCTGTGTGCAGATTTGGGACCATTCCTTCCAAGATTTTCTAAGTGTAGATTATGATATATCTCTCCCTCCTGCGTTCCAACGAGTACAAGTCAAGTGCTTCCAAGCATTCCCAGTAGTTAAGGTGCTTGACAGAACTTATACGTGCAGTAAAGGATCTCTGTACACTCTCTAGATCTGCGATTTCACCTGCTTTGAATGGAGATGTTAATGTACAGCAGTATTCCAGCCTAGAGAGAACAAGTGATTTGAAAAGGATCATCATTGGCTTGGCATCTCTCATTTTGAAAGTTCTCATTATCCATCCTATCATTTTCTTTGCACGTGCGGGAGTGAGTGAGGGGGCGTTAAGGGAGACGGGAGATTGGGTGCAGTGTGTGCTTGACAGGGACGACAAGGAAAAGTTACAGGGGAATATGGTAGAGGAGGTGGTGTGGACGGCATTAATGGGCATGAGTCGTGGTAAGGCGTCGGGAATAGATGGGCTGCCTAGCAACTTTTATATACAGCATTGGGGTGTACTGAAGGAATTTTTGGTGAAATTGTTTAATGTAATGAAAGAGAGGAGTGAATTGGGGGAGTTGCAAGCGACGGCGATTGTAGTTTTGGTACCAAAGGGTGATAGGCAGTACACAGTGAGGGATTATCGAATGTGTGCGGACTACAAACTCTTTGCGAAAATATTAGGAAACCGTTTTAAAAGGGTTATTGGTAAGATTATAGTAGGGGACAATGTGGGGTACCAGGGAGGTCAATGTACGAGGGGCATGGGGTCATTAGAAGGTTCATTAAGAGTACGCTTCAAAGTTGATGTTTCTTAGTGGAAGGCTTGGATTAGTTTTGGGATGTGTAGATCCTAATATACCATTTTTATTGAAAACCGTGATTAGTGACCATGTGACATGAGAATACCTCTTCTGTTTCCCTTCAGTTCTTCAACTCTAAACTTCTAATTGTATTTGAAACAGCCGCACTCTGCGCTATTCCTTTTCCGTGCATTGTCACGCAGATGGCTGGGGTTATGAAATACGGGGGATGCCTTTTATCTGATCGCACAGCAGCTGAAATACATCGCTTTAATGTAATCCTCTCATCTCCCACTCCCAACCATCATGGGTACCTCGTAGTTCAGTGGTAACACCATCAGTTCAGTTCACAAGACTCAGCTTTAATCCTGAGTGAGGCAGGATGCATAGACCTGCTGGTCTTTCATCTGTAAATACATACCTGGGTGTTAGTAGACTTGTAGCTTGTGGGTCACATCCTGGGAAAAGAACCAAAGAACCCCAATGGAAATCAGTTACACTGCTTAGTTTCTTGGGCTATCCCGGGTTATTAGCTAGCTATAAATTAAAAAAAAAAAAGGCTCCCGGAAGATTATAGGTTGTGAAAGTTTAATTCAACATACGAAAGATTTGGGTTGACTAAAAAAAAATTTCTCGCTAGAAAAACTTAGAATACAATGTAAAACCTCGCTAAAGCGGCAAGTTTCTCAACTAGTCTATCGGACCAAAATCTTCCTTTGGCTTACTAATTCATTCTCAGGATGTGTTATCCAACAAGTGCCGCTGTTTTTTTTTTTTTTTAGCATTGTTCTTAATTTTTCCCCTTGTTCAGTAAACTGTCATGGAATTTCGTTAACAGATAATTTGTCCTAAAGAAGAAGTAACAAGGCACAATACAGTGGCCAGAAAGTCACGATTTACAAATTTGAAACAAGTCCTGGACTTAATCTTTGTTCGTCTTTATTCTAAATTATGATCATGAGGGTAGCTTTAATTCCTTGGATCATGAGGCCTTCAGTATCAACAGACTTTTGAAGGTCGTTAACGTTGTACAGCACTAAATGTCAGAACGATGCTAATGGTAGGGAAAGTATAAACTCATGTGTTAAGCACTTAATTATCAATTTGTGGGTTAGTGTGATTTCGCTCTTCTCAATTTTGTCTTCTCTGCAGGTGGGACAATTTGAAGGAGAGATAAGTGCATCTCCCCTGGTGGTAATGGACGGTAACCTGCCTCAACCTACCATTAACTACGTACTCGACCTCTGTGCCTCGTGTCGTGTCCCAGGTCTGTGCCTATAAATTTTTGTGTGTTTGTAATATATATATATATATATATATATTTATATATATATATATATATATATATATATATAGATATATATATATATATATATATATATATATATATATATATATAGGTAGTAGGTTGGTAGACAGCAACCACCCAGGGAAGTACTACCGTCCTGCCAGATGACTGTGAAACAAAAACCTGTAACTGTTTTGCATGATGGTAGGATTGCTGGTTTCTTTTTCTGTCTCATAAACACGCTAGATAACAGGGATATCTTGCTACTCCTACTTACACTTTGGTCACACTTCACAGACACGCACATGCATATATATATATACATACATCTAGGTTTTTCTCCTTTTTCTAAATAGCTCTTGTTCTTTTTTATTTCTTCTATTGTCCATGGGGAAGTGGAAAAGAATCTTTCCTCCGTAAGCCATGCGTGTCGTATGAGGCGACTAAAATGCCGGGAGCAATGGGCTAGTAACCCCTTCTCCTGTATACATTTACTAAAAAAGAGAAGAAGAAAAACTTTATAAAACTGGGATGCTTAAATGTGCGTGGATGTAGTGCGGATGACAAGAAACAGATGATTGCTGATGTTATGAATGAAAAGAAGTTGGATGTCCTGGCTCTAAGCGAAACAAAGCTGAAGGGGGTAGGAGAGTTTCAGTGGGGGGAAATAAATGGGATTAAATCTGGAGTATCTGAGAGAGTTAGAGCAAAGGAAGGGGTAGCAGTAATGTTAAATGATCAGTTATGGAAGGAGAAAAGAGAATATGAATGTGTAAATTCAAGAATTATGTGGATTAAAGTAAAGGTTGGATGCGAGAAGTGGGTCATAATAAGCGTGTATGCACCTGGAGAAGAGAGGAATGCAGAGGAGAGAGAGAGATTTTGGGAGATGTTAAGTGAATGTATAGGAGCCTTTGAACCAAGTGAGAGAGTAATTGTGGTAGGGGACCTGAATGCTAAAGTAGGAGAAACTTTTAGAGAGGGTGTGGTAGGTAAGTTTGGGGTGCCAGGTGTAAATGATAATGGGAGCCCTTTGAACTTTGTATAGAAAGGGGTTTAGTTATAGGTAATACATATTTTAAGAAAAAGAGGATAAATAAGTATACACGATATGATGTAGGGCGAAATGACAGTAGTTTGTTGGATTATGTATTGGTAGATAAAAGACTGTTGAGTAGACTTCAGGATGTACATGTTTATAGAGGGGCCACAGATATATCAGATCACTTTCTAGTTGTAGCTACACTGAGAGTAAAAGGTAGATGGGATACAAGGAGAATAGAAGCATCAGGGAAGAGAGAGGTGAAGGTTTATAAACTAAAAGAGGAGGCAGTTAGGGTAAGATATAAACAGCTATTGGAGGATAGATGGGCTAATGAGAGCATAGGCAATGGGGTCGAAGAGGTATGGGGTAGGTTTAAAAATGTAGTGTTAGAGTGTTCAGCAGAAGTTTGTGGTTACAGGAAAGTGGGTGCAGGAGGGAAGAGGAGCGATTGGTGGAATGATGATGTAAAGAGAGTAGTAAGGGAGAAAAAGTTAGCATATGAGAAGTTTTTACAAAGTAGAAGTGATGCAAGGAGGGAAGAGTATATGGAGAAAAAGAGAGAGGTTAAGAGAGTGGTGAAGCAATGTAAAAAGAGAGCAAATGAGAGAGTGGGTGAGATGTTATCAACAAATTTTGTTGAAAATAAGAAAAAGTTTTGGAGTGAGATTAACAAGTTAAGAAAGCCTAGAGAACAAATGGATTTGTCAGTTAAAAATAGGAGAGGAGAGTTATTAAATGGAGAGTTAGAGGTATTGGGAAGATGGAGGGAATATTTTGAGGAATTGTTAAATGTTGATGAAGATAGGGAAGCTGTGATTTCGTGTATAGGGCAAGGAGGAATAACATCTTGTAGGAGTGAGGAAGAGCCAGTTGTGAGTGTGGGGGAAGTTCGTGAGGCAGTAGGTAAAATGAAAGGGGGTAAGGCAGCCGGGATTGATGGGATAAAGATAGAAATGTTAAAAGCAGGTGGGGATATAGTTTTGGAGTGGTTGGTGCAATTATTTAATAAATGTATGGAAGAGGGTAAGGTACCTAGTGATTGGCAGAGAGCATGCATAGTTCCTCTGTATAAAGGCAAAGGGGATAAAAGAGAGTGCAAAAATTATAGGGGGATAAGTCTGTTGAGTGTACCTGGTAAAGTGTATGGTAGAGTTATAATTGAAAGAATTAAGAGTAAGACGGAGAATAGGATAGCAGATGAACAAGGAGGCTTTAGGAAAGGTAGGGGGTGTGTGGACCAGGTGTTTACAGTGAAACATATAAGTGAACAGTATTTAGATAAGGCTAAAGAGGTCTTTGTGGTATTTATGGATTTGGAAAAGGCGTATGACAGGGTGGATAGGGGGGCAATGTGGCAGATGTTGCAAGTGTATGGTGTAGGAGGTAGGTTACTGAAAGCAGTGAAGAGTTTTTACGAGGATAGTGAGGCTCAAGTTAGAGTATGTAGGAAAGAGGGAAATTTTTTCCCAGTAAAAGTAGGCCTTAGACAAGGATGTGTGATGTCACCGTGGTTGTTTAATATATTTATAGATGGGGTTGTAAGAGAAGTAAATGCGAGGGTCTTGGCAAGAGGCGTGGAGTTAAAAGATAAAGAATCACACACAAAGTGGGAGTTGTCACAGCTGCTCTTTGCTGATGACACTGTGCTTTTGGGAGATTCTGAAGAGAAGCTGCAGAGATTGGTGGATGAATTTGGTAGGGTGTGCAAAAGAAGAAAATTAAAGGTGAATACAGGAAAGAGTAAGGTTATGAGGATAACAAAAAGATTAGGTGATGAAAGATTGAATATCAGAGTGGAGGGAGAGAGTATGGAGGAGGTGAACGTATTCAGATATTTGGGAGTGGACGTGTCAGCGGATGGGTCTATGAAAGATGAGGTGAATCATAGAATTGATGAGGGAAAAAGAGTGAGTGGTGCACTTAGGAGTCTGTGGAGACAAAGAACTTTGTCCTTGGAGGCAAAGAGGGGAATGTATGAGAGTATAGTTTTACCAACACTCTTATATGGGTGTGAAGCGTGGGTGATGAATGTTGCAGTGAGGAGAAGGCTGGAGGCAGTGGAGATGTCATGTCTGAGGGCAATGTGTGGTGTGAATATAATGCAGAGAATTCGTAGTTTGGAAGTTAGGAGGAGGTGCGGGATTACCAAAACTGTTGTCCAGAGGGCTGAGGAAGGGTTGTTGAGGTGGTTCGGACATGTAGAGAGAATGGAGCGAAACAGAATGACTTCAAGAGTGTATCAGTCTGTAGTGGAAGGAAGGCGGGGTAGGGGTCGGCCTAGGAAGGGTTGGAGGGAGGGGGTAAAGGAGGTTTTGTGTGCGAGGGGGCTTGGACTTCCAGCAGGCATGCGTGAGCGTGTTTGATAGGAGTGAATGGAGACAAATTGTTTTTAATACTTGACGTGCTGTTGGAGTGTGAGCAAAGTAACATTTATGAAGGGATTCAGGGAAACCGGCAGGCCGGACTTGAGTCCTGGAGATGGGAAGTACAGTGCCTGCACTCTGAAGGAGGGGTGTTAATGTTGCAGTTTAAAAACTGTAGTGTAAAGCACCCTTCTGGCAAGACAGTGATGGAGTGAATGATGGTGAAAGTTTTTCTTTTTCGGGCCACCCTGCCTTGGTGGGAATCGGCCAGTGTGATAATAATAATAATAATATATATATATATATATATATATATGGAGGGGTTTTGGGGGTCAGCGGCCCCGATCCGTGACCAGGCCTCGCGGCGGATCAAGGCCTGATCAACCAGGCTGTTACTGCTAGCTGCACGTAAACCGATTTGCGAACCACAGCCAGGCTGGAAAAGTACTAGCTTTAGATGCCTGTCCAGCGCCTTGAAGATAGCCGGGGGTCTATTAATAATCTCCGTTAGGTATGCTGGGAGGCAGTTGAACAGTCTTGGGCCTCCGACACTTACTATGTTGTCTCTTAGCGTACTCGTGGCACCCGCTGCTTTTCATGGAGGGGGGGAATGTTGCATCTCTTACCGAGTCTTTTGCTTTTGTAGGGAATGATTTTCGTGTGCAGCCGATTTGGGCCTAGTCCCTCTATTATTTTCTAAGTGTATATTATGTATTCTTTCTCGTCTGCATTCCAGGGAGTACAAGCAAGAGACATAATTGTTCCCAATAATTTAGGTGCTTTATCGTACTTACACATGCCGTGAAAGTTCTCTGTATATTCTCAAGGTCTGCAATTTCGCCTGCCTTGAAAGGGGCCGTTAGTGTACAGCAATATTCCGGTCTAGAGAGAACAAGCGACTTGAAATCATCATTGGCCGAGGCATCTCTAGTTTTGAAGGTTCTCACTATCCATCACATTTTCCTAGCTGATGTGATAGATACATTGTTGTGATCTCTGAAAGTGAGATTCTGACATCACTCCAGGTCCTTTACATTAGTTTTTCGCTTTGTGATTGTTATTTCTTATATTCTGATACAAATTTTATTACCTCGAGTTATTAATAGCGTAGTAATTGAAATTTGTCTTCATTGAACTTCATATTGTTTTCTGCGGCTCACTTAAAGATTTGGTTGATGTCCGCTTGGAGACATTGCAAGTCTTTAATGGATGATACTGTCATGCAAATTCAGGTATCAGGAAAGGAGGACACGGTTCTATGGCTTACATCTGTTTGTCAGATACGAGGATGAACAGGATGGGAGAGAGTACTGTACCTCGTGGAAAGAGCTTTTATTGTAGCCGCCTCTGACTTGTTTACTGTTATTCTTTGTTCTATTTGTTAGGGAGATAGATCCATTTACCCACGTGTCCTGTTATTCCTTTATCGTGCATTTCGTGCTATTTCACCATGATCGCACTTGTCGAAGGCTTTCGTAAAGTCTGTGTATACTACATCTACATTTTGTTTGTCCTCTAGAGTCTAGAGCATCCAAGACCCTGTCATAGTGGTCCAGTAGTTGTGAGAGGCAGGAGCAATCTGCTCTGAACTCGTATTGCCCTGGGTTGTGTAGCGATTTTTGTGGGAGATTAGAGCTGTCGGTCTGTAATTCTTTGCAATGGCTTTACTGCCACCTTTTTGGAATGTGGCTATCTCTGTTGTATTTAGTGACTGTGGGATGACCCGTGTCTATGCTCCCTCTCCATAGAATATCTAAGGCACGTGAAAGAGGTTTCTTGCAGTTCTTGATGAACACGGAGTTCCACGAATCTGGGCCTGGGGCAGAGTGCATGGGCATCAGGGCATGTCATTTATTGCTGTTTTGAAGTCCTGTGGTGTTAGGATAATATCAGAAATTCTTGAATTAACCAGATTTTGAATCTCGGTCATAAATCATTTAGGTTGCCGAGCCTGAGTGATTAACGGCTCATTAAACACTGAGTCATATTGGGATTTGGCATTAGAAAAGCAGTATTTTTTTTCAATTTCATTTATGACTTTTAAGTTCATTCTGTTTCTTGTCTCCAGTATGGTTCCTTAAGCTTAAGTTCGATATTTGCTATTCCTCTGACCATTGCCTCCTGTTACAAAAAACGCGATTCTAAAAGCTTAGAGATCTCCAGGGAACACTAGAAAGGACTACCCTTCTAGCATCCAGCCTGTTACTGGGTTTTCATAACAAGTAGTCAGTATCCTTGTCCAATTATCCATTAAAATTCAGTATTATTCAATAGTGCTTCAGGATTACAACTGGTAGGCTACTAACTAGAGAAATTAAAATTTAATAAATTTATTAAGTCTAGAGGTATATTATCAAATTAAATTGAATTAAATTAATCACAGTAATCAAAATAATATCACATCTCTCGAGTACAATATTATTGTGCTGAAAGCACATATCACATTTATAATTCTTAAGTACCGTCTGGTACATTAACATTTAATAAGATATTACAAATATGTACAAGTTTGTGTATGCGTGTAAGTGCTCCAAGTAGTTTGCTATGTCTCATGACTCGACTAGACTTAAACAAGTGACTGACAAAGTCCTCAAATAAACTAACTTCTTGACCGACTGGCAACCAGAACAGTCTGCTTGAACAATAAAAAGAATGCTAAGCCCAATAGCAATATAACAAGCAACTGCGACACAGAATCAGGATCAAGGAGATAATATAACGACACTAAGTAGGGACCATCTGCAGATCCTCCACAAAAGT
The DNA here is from genome assembly GCF_038502225.1 of Cherax quadricarinatus. Taxonomy (NCBI): domain Eukaryota; kingdom Metazoa; phylum Arthropoda; class Malacostraca; order Decapoda; family Parastacidae; genus Cherax; species Cherax quadricarinatus. The sequence goes on along the minus strand of NC_091298.1, from coordinate 761,411 downwards.
CACAAAACTCCCATAATACTGAATCTAAGTTCAGCATAAGAAAATCCCCGACTGTGATAATACACAGATACCAGTACAAGTTAAGTGAGAAGTTACAGCTCAGGACCTGAGGTGTTTCGAGTGTCTGTGACACAACCTCAGTACAACGTCGAAAATCACTAAGTCTGTACAATGTTCTGTGAACAGAGTTCTACAGAACTAACAAGAATAATGAGACAGACAATCTGTCCAACCACCAAGAGAGTCTAGAGCAGACTGAATACTTTAGGCGAGGTGAGGACACCTCCCCCCTCGATCACGTGATAGCTCCGTGGACAACTGCAGCTCAGAAGCCGGCAGTCTAACGAGCTACAAGCGATAATTACAGTAGTTTGACAATCAAGACTTGAACTGAGCACATAATATGTTACATCCTAACAACATAAGTCAAATAACAATATAAAGCAATACATTTACAATTTAGCTATTATCGCAAATATAAGCAATATAAAATTATATGAAAAGGTAATATACATTATATATATACATAATAATCATTGCAACCCATTCAGGAGTTGCAACACCTCCCTTCGTGTTTCAGATATATCAGAGCCCTTTCAGCAGCTCTGTAATTTTGTCTATAGAGGCAGCGTCTCTATCTGCATCTTCTCTTCCTTTTTTCTTAAGGAACGTGCTTTGAGCATACCTCAAGTGCCACAGTTAATTTTTCTAGGCAAAGGTTCCAATCCATGTTCTTTGGGATATCTTTCCAGCTTGTTCATTTAGGACATGATTACTTTGATCCCCTTGTATGTTTTTGTTATTGAAGTAAAATTTGGTGAAGGCACCCTCAAAACTGATTGCCTTATGCTGGTCAGGAGACCTGCACATACATGTCTGTACTTATCTTATGTTGTGATCTGAGTGTATTTGATACTGTTATATTTCGTACCAGTTCATCATTATTAATGAAGATGGTCAGATGTATTTTCTAGTCTTGTTGGCTTCACTATTCACTGGCTTAGGTGAATTTGTTGCAGATTTAATAGCTCATATGTGTAAATTTTCATCTGAGTTGCCCCCTAGGGGTTATCTCTTCTAAAGCATAATTTCCTACATTCATCTATTATAGGTGTCTTAGTTAAAACCTCCCAGCAGCAAGATGGTTTGGGGCAGGAGTCTGGAGATTTTCCAGTGGTCAGTTTTCAAAAGCTGTCTTGAATTGTTGGGAAGCTGCATCAGGTTTGTATATAACCACAATGACAAGGTTTTTGTTTATCAGTCTTTATTGCCAAAACTTCACCTGCATCATTTGTGGTGTTTAGTAATTCTGAGCAACTGAGCGCTTCTCTATACATGCCAACCTCCCCCCCCCCCCCCGAGCTGATCAGTCCCTCCGTTTTGATAGGTGGTCATTACTATGGCAAATGACGTGGTATCTATTTGGTTGATCACTTCCTATTTTGGAAATTGTTTTTATATGAAGTTTTCCTCGAGGTTTTAGTTAGATTAGGTCATTTACTTCTCAAAACCCAATAAAACTCCTGTATTTATATATAGCTTTCACTATGAGAGCTTTGATTACAACTGTGGCCTGAAATGATCCATTTCTAGGTTTTCTCGGTGCATGATAAGGGGGATAAGTCCACTCCTTCAAATTACCGTCCAATAAGCCTGACATCTATTAGAATCAATTATAGCTGACATTATCAGAAGTCGCCTTGAAGAGCATAACTTGATAAATGAATCTCAGCATGGATTCATGAGAGGTCGTTCCTGCCTGACAAACTTACTGATATTCTTCAATAGAACATTTGAGGCAGTTGACAGTGATAAGGAATATGATATTGTTTATTTGGATTTTAGTAAAGCCTTCAATAGAGTACCTCACAAGAGACTCTTAAGAAAAGTGGCAGCTCATGGTTTTTATTATTATTATCACACTGGCCGATTCCCACCAAGGCAGGGTGGCCTGATAAAGAAAAACTTTCACCATCATTCACTCCATCACTGTCTTGCCAGAAGGGTGCTTTACACTACAGTTTTTAAACTGCAACATTAACACCCCTCCTTCAGAGTGCAGGCACTGTACTTCCCATCTCCAGGACTCAAGTCCGGCCTGCCGGTTTCCCTGAATCCCTTCATAAATGTTACTTTGCTCACACTCCAACAGCACGTCAAGTATTAAAAACCATTTGTCTCCATTCACTCCTATCAAACACGCTCACGCATGCCTGCTGGAAGTCCAAGCCCCTCGCACACAAAACCTCCTTTACCCCCCTCCCTCCAACCTTTCCTAGGCCGACCCCTACCCCGCCTTCCTTCCACTACAGACTGATACACTCTTGAAGTCATTCTGTATTGCTCCATTCTCTCTACATGTCCGAACCACCTCAACAACCCTTCCTCAGCCCTCTGGACAACAGTTTTGGCAATCCCGCACCTCCTCCTAACTTCCAAACTACAAATTCTCTGCATTATATTCACACCACACATTGCCCTCAAACATGACATCTCCACTGCCTCCAGCCTTCTCCTCGCTGCAACATTCATCACCCATGCTTCACACCCATATAAGAGCGTTGGCAAAACTATACTCTCATACATTCCCCTCTTTGCCTCCAAGGACAAAGTTCTTTGTCTCCACAGACTCCTAAGTGCACCACTCACCCTTTTCCCCTCATCAATTCTATGATTCACCTCATCTTTCATAGACCCATCCGCTGACATGTCCACTCCCAAATATCTGAATACTTTCACCTCCTCCATACTCTCCCTCCAATTGATATCCAATCTTTCATCACCTAATCTTTTTGTTATCCTCATAACCTTACTCTTTACTGTATTCACTTTCAATTTTCTTCTTTTGCATACCCTACCAAATTCATCCACCAATCTCTGCAACTTCTCTTCAGAATCTCCCAAGAGCACAGTGTCATCAGCAAAGAGCAACTGTGACAACTCCCACTTTGTGTGATTCTTCATCTTTTAACTCCACGCCTCTTGCCAAGACCCTCGCATTTACTTCTCTTACAACCCCATCTATAAATATATTAAACAACCACGGTGACATCACACATCCTTGTCTAAGGCCTACTTTACTGGAAAATAATTTCCCTCTTTCCTACATACTCTAACTTGAGCCTCACTATCCTCGTAAAAACTCTTCACTGCTTTCAGTAACCTACCTCCTACACCATACACCTGCAACATCTGCCACATTGCCCCCCTGTCCACCCTGTCATACGCCTTTTCCAAATCCATAAATGCCACAAAGACCTCTTTAGCCTTATCTAAATACTGTTCACTTATATGTTTCACTGTAAACACCTGGTCCACACACCCCCTACCTTTCCTAAAGCCTCCGTGTTCATCTGCTATCCTATTTTCCGTCTTACTCTTAATTCTTTCAATAATAACTCTACCATACACTTTACCAGGTATACTCAACAGACTTATCCTCCTATAATTTTTGCACTCTCTTTTGTCCCCTTTGCCTTTATACAAAGGAACTATGCATGCTCTCTCCCAATCCCTAGGTACCTTACCCTCTTCCATACATTTATTAAATAATTGCACCAACCACTCCAAAACTGTATCCCCACCTGCTTTTAACATTTCTATCTTTATCCCATCAATCCCAGCTGCCTTACCCCCTTTCATTTTACCTACTGCCTCACGAACTTCCCCCACACTCACAACTGGCTCTTCCTCACTCCTACAAGATGTTATTCCTCCTTGCCCTATACACGAAATCACAGCTTCCCTAACTTCATCAACATTTAACAATTCCTCAAAATATTAACTCCATCTTCCCAATACCTCTAACTCTCCTCTCCTATTTTTAACTGACAAATCCATTTGTTTTCTAGGCTTCCTCAACTTGTTAATCTCACTCCAAAACTTTTTCTTATTTTCAACAAAATATGGTATAGGAGGTAAAGTTCTAGCATGGATAGAGGCATGGCTTACCAATAGAAAGCAGAGTTACTGTTAATGGAGTGAAATCTGAATAGGGATTAGTCACTAGCAGCGTTCCACAAGGATCAGTTTTAGGCCCTCTCTTGTTCATAATTTACATTAATGGCCTTGATGAAGGGATTACGAGTGACATGAGTAAGTTTGCTGATGATACGAAGATAGGCCGCATAATTCACTCTGAGGAGGATATCAATGAACTCCAGGATGATTTGGACAAATTAATGTCTTGGTCTGAAAAATGGCAGATGAAGTTCAATGTGGAGAAGTGTAAGGTACTTGCCCTTGGTAATGAAAATAACCCTCGAAGCTATAATCTAGGTGAAGTAGAGCTTGATCATACAGAATGTGAAAAAGACTTGGGAGTCATGGTAAGCAGAAATCTAAAGCCAAGACAGCAGTGCCTTAGTGTGCGCAGCAAGGCCAACAGATTACTTGGATTTATCTCAAGAAGTCCCCTCAAGGAAGGTTCCTTGATGTAGGTGAGGGGCTCTTGATTTAGGGAATTGGATCTGTGCTCCAGTTCCCCGAATTAAGCCTGAATGCCTTCCACATCCCCTCCCCCAGGCGCTGTATAATCCTCCGGGTTTAGCGCTTCCCCCTTGATTATAATAATATCTCAAGAAGTATAAGTAACAGAAGTCCAAAAGTTATTTTACAGCTCTATACATCACTAGTGAGGCCTCATTTAGATTATGCTGCTCAGTTTTGGTCCCCTTACTACAGGATGGATATAGACTCATTAGAGAACATACAGAGAATGACTAAAACGATTTACTGTGTAAGGAACCTCCCGTATGAAGATAGACTTAAAGCCTTAACCCTTAAATGGTCCAAACGTATATATACATTTTTCAACATCTGAAAGTATGTAAAAAATGTAATCTTTTTTGTTTTAAATTTGAAAACATGTAAAAAAACTTTTATCTACATTTTTTTTTTGTTATATTTGAAAATATGTAAAAAAAAAGTAATTACTTTTGTAGCAATACGAATTTGAACATCGATCTGTTTGGACCATTTAAGGGTTAAATCTCTACTCTCTGGAGAGGCGTAGGATGAAGGGAGATATCATTGAAGTGTATAAGTGGATGACGGGCATAAACAAGGGAGGTATTAATAAAGTACTGAGGGTGTCGAATCAGGTAAGAACCAGAAATAATGGAGTTAAGTTGGATAAATTTAGATTTAGAAAGGACATAGGTAAGTACTGGTTTTCTAACAGAATTGTTGATATGTGGAACAGTCTTCCCAGTGGGGTGGTAGAGGCTAGGACCTTGGGTAGCTTTAAGAAGAGACTTGATAAATATATGAGTGGGAGGGGCTGGGTTTGATTGGTGTCATTGGGTACAGGAGTTATTTCTTGGGTACCTTTGGGTAGAGGTCGTTTTGATAAGGACCTGCCTCGTATGGGCCAGTAGGCCTTCTGCAGTGTTCCTCCATTCTTATGTTCTTATGAAACTTCCTATGGAGGGCAGAGCAATATCGCAAGCCCACCTGACATTTGCGGAAAAACTTCTCGCAAACCTCGAAAATTTCCTGCATGTGTGTATACCCCTGAACACAATAGCTGTCCCTGAAGAATAAAAGTTTTGATGTGAAACCAGGACTGAAATTATCCATTTTCAGGGTTTCCCATGCCTTTTCTTAACCAGCATGAAACATTCCCTATGGAGGGGATTCTGAGCATGAAGCCCACACATTGGGTGCAGAGGATACTTCCTGAAAATGGAAAACTGACATGATCAGTTTCTTCTAACAAATCTGGAAAACTGTTTAGCTTTCCCTGAAAGCTATAAGCTTTGAGGACCCTAGCCCAATATGATCCATTTCCAGGTTTCCTAGTACATTTTCTACACCAGCATGAAAGTCCCTGAGGAGGATTGTCAGGCCACTTATTTGTCATATCTTGGAGTTATTGGGGAGAACACCTCTGAAAAATTGGCATATTATAATCAAGGGGGAAGTGCTAAACCCATAGGGTTATACAGAAAAATTAGATTATGAAATTGCACATTGATCATTTACTTCCACAGACCTAGAAAATGCTTGGATTAAGGGGCTTCTTTACTGGCATCATGGCACTTCCCCTGAAGGGTATTGATGGCTGGCTTAAGTCTATAACAAGATTAACTGCACCTTCAATTAGCTGCTTAGGACCATCAAATGTCAGTTTCAGGTATTTTTCTCCATATAACCAATGCAACCTCTGGCAATATTTCAGATGCCCTGCCAGATGACTGCTCAGTCTTGCTGGAGGGTCATCTTGCATGTAATGACCACTGCAACACTAGGAGCTAGGTTAAAAAAAAAAGGAAATTTTCTTGCAGGCAAATGAAGAGATGGAAGTATTTAGATTCAGTCCGAGGAAAAGGTTCAGTTCCTCGGATCAAAGCCACTTTCTCACAACATCCTATATAGTGTATACTTTGACAGTATGGAATCTACTACTGCCTATGAAAAGAGCAGCTTGTATGAATTTTAATTTGAAAAACGTGCTGTTGGTTATGCAATTAAGAAAACCAGGTCGTTAGCATTTTTATTACAAAAAATACAAGTTTTGAATTTAGTTTGAGAGATTCTGGACGGAATAAGACAGTGCTGCTAAACAACTGCAATAGTATAAAACCTTAACAAATATTCATAAGACTAATATTATTATATAAACCTTAAGCCTGATGTATTTTTTTAAAAGTAAAATACTGTATTAAGATTTACATTTTTCATTATGAATGTTTCTTGAATTTCCAAAACTAATGGAAATTTGTAGTGGTAGAGGAAGGGTGGCACTAGTAATATTTTAATTATTTAACAGTACTATAATTGTATACAAGAAATGCTTCACATCACACAATAAAATTTACTAAGACTTGTGCTTTGACAAAGGCAAAGCTCTGTCCTAAGCAGAACAGCTCAGTAAAAGTTAGTCTTTTATGTTGCCCTCACAGCTATATCTATCAGCATCAAGTCTGTATAATAAAATTGGGGGAGCTGTTATCTTCCTCTCCCCTAATCATGGACATCAGATTTATTCCACTAAATTTTCCTTCTCTATAATGTGCATGGTACTATAAAAACAGTTCATTAAATGGGTGCATGAAAAATTAGACTAGTATTACACCTATAGGTGTTTAGCACTTGGTAATTTTTTTTTTTTTGTTACACATTTTTTGATGCAAGGAATTGGACTTGTCCTTCCCTTCCTTGGATCAAAGCTAGTTGCCTCCCATGCCCATATGGATTTTTTTTTTTTTCCTAAATGAAATGATGCTCAAATGTATTAATGTAGGGGTGGAATGTGAAGTCTGCTCATATAGGATTATGGTAGATGGAAAAAAATCTTTACTGTAGACATTTTGCTCTTAGTAAAGCTTAATACACAACAAAATATCTAGTAGTGCAGAGCAAAACTATCTTACCATAATTGTTGGCAATACCTGCCATCCATGTAGGATGAATTGTGCAAAAGTTTGGTGTTGACAGCACTTTGCTTCTGTTCTACAGTAAGCGAATAACTGATGCTCCCAAGCACCTTGGAGTGACTCTAGATAAGGGTACCTTCACCATTACTAAACACCTTGTAGCAGCACTATTGTATAGGCCTTGTGGCTTAGCGCTTCTTTTTGATTATAATAATAAACACCTTGTATAACTTATCCTTCATGAGCAGATGCCTACACGACCTAATCCCCCACCACTATACCTCAGTTAAAGTGCATATGGAGACCCTGGTTAAAACTAGTTATGTTGTCTCTGTATTACTATACCCATATTTGGCAACATGGCCTGCTAACCACACCCTAGTCTGAAATCACATGTCAAGGCTGCATTCATTTTGTAAGTGAAGCAATTATAAGCAATGATTATATAGTTAAGGGAAATCTTCCTATGTCTGTACACAAGGAATAATATCTGTTAAGCAACCTTTAAGAGTTCCTTGATGCTAGTGAGGGGCTCATGATCTAAGGAATTGGACTTTTGCTTTGATTCTGTAAATAGTCTGAATGCCTTAAAATCTCACAGCTGCTGTATGATCCCTATAGGATTACACCCCCCTCTCCCCCCCTTATGAAATTTAATGTGAAGTAAGTTTTTATAATAAAAAAAAAAGGTGCTAATCCTACAAGGGTCATAAATGATTGCTGAAAATGCACAATTAAAATTTGAGGGGAAATGCTAAGTCTGAATATAAACTAAAATTCATCCAAGGACTAATATTTAAATTATGAAATGTGAATTACTTACAATGTGTAATAATAACAGTAGGCTTCTACTTGTACATGACCTTTACATAACAGGATATGCAGTTTAGTTGAATGATTTCTTCCAATGATTACAAGGGCTGGAAGTAAATGGTGTAGTGATACTGACAAGATGTGGCTTCAGTCCTGAAGGTACTCGTGGCAAAATGTTCCCTGTCCTGTACTGTACGTAAGTGTGTCCTTCCCCACAAGTGGCATTACGTTTATTGGTCATGTGTGCCCTTTAAATTAGTTGGATCATAAATGTTAATTGCACACAATTTACTACTAGCATGTCAAAATTTCTTTGGATAAAAATACAGTATTAGGCAGTATAAAGTAAATACTCTTCAGTGTGCATTATCAGTATAGGTATACACTTTTTAGTGTTAAAATTAAAGTATAACTTCCAACAGGGATTCAGCACAAATTGAACTTTACATACCAATATGTGAAAACTTGCATTCACAACCAATTTAAATGTAAATACAGATCATTGTTGAATTTGTTTGATTTTGAAAATTGGCTCATTGAAAGCTACTTTAAAGGCATCGTCATAGTAAATACCATTTTGAGAAGATACTGTTCAATACTTTTAATGCATAAATTTATATTTGTTAAAAAAAAACTTATAGGTGCATTCCATACATGTTTGGGAACATACATGGCTGTCAAAATAAAAAATTCTTAAAATTTACTTACAATAACTAGTGTTTGTGATTACATGTCAAGGTTAGCTGGTAATACAACTTGTACAAAATTCAGTGGCTTATTTTTGTACATTCAAATATATCCATGGCTAGTCATACCCATGCCCATTCCTATATGTCCTTGTGGATCCATGTGAAGGAGGTTACTAGCCTGGCGTTTGCGCTCCCTGGCTTCGAAGGTTTCCTAGAATGTCAAACTAGAACTATAATTTCTGCCAAGGTTGGAAAAGGATGTTTTTAATTTTCAACATCTCTAATTATATCTTTGTTTAATTATGAAATTTTATTGGACATCTGTCAGCACATTAAATTCCATTATATGCATTAAAAAAATTAAGGAGGTTCTTACATGAAGTAAAGTAAATCCAGCAAAAGCATGAATGCCCCCTGCAATAACAGCAAAGGCATATGACCAGGACAGGTAGTTAAAGTTGGGGTTTAGCAACCAGTCACGGGACCAACACATGACTCCGAAGACCAGCACAGCAAAGAAGATGCCAATGACTGTAAAGAATCCATTTAGTAGCATTAAAAAAAAAAAAAAAAAAAAAAAACTTACATAACTTTATTAGCCTATAAATCTGGTATAATTTTAACACCAAAATACACTTCAGCCCATGCAATACTCTACTATTTTCTCCTTACATCATGGAAAAACCTAATTCAGCAATAACCAGTCTCATCATTGTATTTAAAAAAGAATAAGCACTAAACCTGGGGGGAAATTGGAAGGCTCCAACTTCCTTTGTCAAGAGTCCTTCACTAGCAATTAGGCACCTCCCTTGAAGAATGTCAAAGTTACTAAACTGGAAATGTTGTACAGGACCGCCATCGCAAATCTGGCAATCAGACATTCGGTTCCATCAGTTATTCGGCACTAACTTCAGCTAGCATAATTTCAAATTTCCAGGGTCGCCACACCAACCTGCTGGTACTGTTCGGCGGCACTACTTTCTGCATAAATCATTCCAATTTCTTTTTCTCCATTTGTTATAACCTGCTTACTTTTAGCCCTAGCAATGGTTCCAACAAATAAAAGAAATGCTTCTTGTTGTGTAAAGCACCTACACAGTACATTGTCCATTCAAGATAAGGTGGCTATGAAGCCACTGTTGCCATGAGCTCAGTCTCGTGATGCAGGGGAATATGCTTCATTATTACACTAATATCAACACTACGGCTTATTTGCCTATCACAATTGATCTAGGTAGTAGGTTGGTAGATAGCAACCGCCCAGGGAGGTACTACCGTCCTGCCAAGTAAGTGTAAGCCTGTAATTGTTTTACACAATGGTAGGATTGCTGGTGTCTTTTTTTCTGTCTCACACACATGCAAGATTTCAGGTACATCTTGCTACTTCTACTTACACTTAGGTCACACTACACATACATGTACAAGCGTATATATACACACCCCTCTGGGTTTTCTTCTATTTTCTTTCTAGTTCTTGTTCTTGTTTATTTCCTCTTACCTCCATGGGTAAGTGGAACAGAATTCTTCCTCCGTAAGCCATGCATGTTGTAAGAGGAAGCTTCCTCCGTAAGCCATGCATGTTGTAAGAGGCCGGGAGCAAGGGGCTAGTAACCCCTTCTCCTGTATATATTACTAAATGTAAAAGGAGAAACTTTCATTTTTCCTTTTGAGCCAACCCACCTCGGTGGGATGTGGCCGGTGTGTTGAAAGAAAGAAAGAATTGATCTGACATATTAAACAATATAAATAACATAAAACCACGTTAAATACTCCAGAATGAATAATATTTGGCATAATACCGAGCAGTTCGACAGAGGTATGAAGAGGATATGGGATACAAGTGCCATTCTCCTATCTCTGTCTTGGGGGCTTATATTAGAGAAAACGGAGTATAGCACAGGGCTAACTGTGATATACACTCATACTGCACCACAAACTGAAATGAAAAAGCTATTTTCTCTACATAATTATCACATAGCAGCATATGTGTAGAGAACCTAGGATGATAAATTAGACACATGTGCAACTCTTGGGTATCTTTATTGAGGAAACGTTTCGCCACACAGTGGCTTCATCAGTCCATACGTAGGAGAAACTTGAACAGGAGGAGAATGAGGTAATCAGTCCCTCAACCTTGAGTCGATGTGTTCAGTCCATCAATCTTGAATAGATTCTATTCAAGATTGATGGACTGAACACATCGACTCAAGGTTGAGGGACTGATTACCTCATTCTCCTCCTGTTCTTCAAGTTTCTCCTACGTATGGACTGATGAAGCCACTGTGTGGCGAAACGTTTCCTCAATAAAGATACCCAAGAGTTGCACATGTGTCTAATTTATCAACATGTCGGTTCTCTGAACCATTCATCTACAGAACCTAGGATAACCCAAAAAAGTCAGTAGCTTATTTCTAATATCTGGCTTAGGCTAGCCATTTATAATTTTTGGTAAATATTTGATTCCCAGCCAGGGTAGAAACATTGGGCATGTTTCTTTGCACCTGTTGTCTATGTTCACTCATCAGTAAATGGGTACCTGGGTGTTAGTGGACTTGTGTGGGTCTTATCCTGGGACAATGACCTAATTTGCCTGAAATGCTTAGCATAACAAGGGGCTTTCTATATATGTAGTAGTATGTCACTGACGTCAGCTAGGTCTGTATGCCATGTACATGTAGTAAATAAAGATATTATAATTTTTTTTTTTCCTAGGTAGTAGGCTGGTAGACAGCAACCGCCCAGGGAGGTACTACCGTCCTGCCAAGCGAGCGTAAAACGGAAACCTGTAATTGTTTTACACGATGGTAGGATTGCTGGTGTCTTTTTTTTGTCTCATAAACATGCAAGATTTCAGGTACATCTTGCTACTACTTCTTACACTTAGGTCACACTACACATACATGTACAAGCATGCATATATAATTATATATATATACACACACACACCCACCCCTCTGGGTTTTCTTCTATTTTCTTACTAGTTCTTGTTCTTGTTTATTTCCTGTTATCTCCATGGGGAAGTGGAACAGAATTATTCCTCCGTAAGGCATGCATGTCATAAGAGGCGGCTAAAATGCCGGGAGCAAAGGGCTAGTAACCCTTTCTCCTGTATATGTTACTATATGTATATTTAAAAGGAGAAACTTTAGTTTTATCTTTTGGGCCACCCCACCTCAGTGGGATATGGCCGGTACGTTGAAAGAAGAAATATTTTTTTCTCTGTTGTTTAAGGGGCTATCTTACTGAAACTCAGGCAATGTATGATGGAAAGATGCTTCTTAATGTACACCAAAAATGAAAGAAATCGGACAATAAATAATGGAGTTCACTTCTCGGCCATTAGCGGCCCCATAGCAGTACATTTTTGTATGGTTGTATTCTCGTTTTTTTTTTTTTTGGTCTCAGCTGATAGAATGTATGATATATTACAGAAATAGACATGATTTTCATTACTTTCACAACAAAAAGTATCTTGAAATTGTGCTCAAAGTAGCAGAAATGTTTTTCTTTAACGATGTTCAAGAGTAAACAAATGATGTCACTGTCTAATATGTGTGCACCTGCCAGTCCAAATTCCAATATGCAGTCAAGAATGGGTTGACATTATTTATACAATTATTACAATAATACAGTAGTCTGCATAACAGTAAATCTATTTGTGTGAATAAAAATTCCAAATGGTAAGCAAGAGTAATATAAGAGGGGCCTGGAGCCATGACTAATAAACAGAGAAAATGTTATTTTAGTGCCAGGAATGTCTGCATTATTCTGGACCCTATTTTGAAATCTGTGTGAAATTGGCCAAATTGCCAATTTCTGACCACTTTATTGGGTAGTTGAAATAGGTGAATGGGCAGTTTCTTGTACTCGGTTGACAGAATAGAAGAAAGTAAATAAGTACATTTATTCAGGTATAAACAAATACAGTTACATAGTTTATCATACATAGCAGCGTATGTATAGGGAACCTAGGATAACCCAAAAATGTCTGACAAAGTGACTTATTTCCAGTACCTGGCTTGGACTTGCCATATATAAATTTTTGGTAACTATTTTTTTTCTCAGTTGTTTGTTGGGCTATCTTATTGAAACTTGGGCAATGTATGATGGAAAGATGCTTCTTAACGTCCACCAAAAACGAAAAAAAAAAAAGACGATAAATAATGCGGTATATTTTCGTATGGTTTTTTATGGTTGTATTCTCGTTTTTTTGGTCTCACATGATAGAACAGAAGATATATAACAGAAATAGATATGATTTTGATTGGTTTCATGACAAAAAGTACCTTGAAGCTGAGCTCAAAAGTAGCAGAAATGTTTGATTTTTACCGATGTTCAATTAACTTTCTTGTGTAAGTTGGTTAATTTTATTAAGTGTATTCTAACCTAACCACTCTGTAATCTGGCACACTACAAGTCTGTAATCTGGCACACTACAAGTCCCAATGATGCCGGATTTATGATGGTGAACCTGTATAAACTAAACATGGTACAAGCACAAAGCAATGGACCAGTTGGAATACCTTTAGAACTGTGGAACCAGACGTTAGCACTATTAGATTGCCGTCAGTATGTGAAAGGTAATTGTTTTTATATCTTCCCTCTCCCCCTTTTTTTGATGCATGCAAAATGAAAAATTCTGGGTATTACTTTCAAGGGAAAGTGCTAAACCAGTAGAAGTCAACAGTACCTTGATTATGGGAGATAATCAGGTTTGATGGAAAAGGAGGGTAGCTCCAATTCCATGGATCAAGACTCCAAGGAATTGGATTCTTGTGTCCATGTATTGTTTGTAACGGCTTGATAAACCTCCTGTAGAGTGAAACGTTGCCACAATAAAATGTCATATTAGTTGCATTTGTGGCCTTTTACCTAACATATTGTCAGTAATTCTACCAACATTAATACGATTCTTTAGTTAATGTAGAAAAGAGCAAATTGTTGAGTGTAACAAAAAAAAAAGTCTAGGTAATAACGGACTGAATGTCAGATTGAGGGAGTATGGACATGTCACCAGATAGGTCAGAGACACAATAAAAAAAAGACAGGGAAGGGAAAAAGGGGGTGGTGTAGTGATGTCGAAAAAAAGTTTATCGATGGAGGAAAATAAAAGGAGGGGGGGAATGTAACAGAGTACAGTGGTACCAACACTTATGTGGGTGAAAGGCATGAGATGGCTGTTAAAAAGATTATATATACATGCATATATTTAAGACAGATCAATTAACATACCAGTAATAGCTTGACAGCAAAAACAAAAGCCTGTGAGGTGCCACTCATATCGCATAATTATCTGCATGGGCCACCTTACAAGCACCAAACTTATTGTCACTAGTGTTGTCAAGCTAGCAAGCAGGGCTATGGTCATGAATGTCTGCACTGCCATAAACCATGCTGAAATAAAAGGACTCAACTAAGCTGCTAGTATAAAATAAATCCATCAATACAAAAACTTTTAAAACAGTACATATATAATCAAATAATATCCAATATAAAATGTAGGTTTCAATATAGTAAGTGTTATTCCTCATGAATTAATTTCATTATAGATTTAAAAAATCCTGATCAAGACTAATTATTAGGTGCATAGCATAAGAATTTACTGCTCATTAACCTTCAAACTGTCCAAACGTAGATCTACGTTCGCTCGCGTAGCACTCTGAACGTAGATCTACGTTTTGTTTGACATTCTCTCTTATGGAGAAAATCAAGGTCGGAGCACTGTGTGCAAAGCAAACATAGGTCTACGTTTGGACAGTTTAAGGGTTAAAACAAGTATTTTATACTAAGAACATAAGAATGGAGGAACACTGCAGAAGGCCTACTGGCCCATGCGAGGCAGGTCCTTATCAAAACGACTACTACCTAAAGCTTCCCTAGAAATAACTCCCGTACCCAATGACACCAATCAAACCCAGCCCCTCCCACTCATATATTTGTCCAGTCTCTTCTTAAAGCTACCCAAGGTCCTAGCCTCTATCACCCCACTGGGAAGACTGTTCCATGCATCTACAACTCTGTTAGAAAACCAGTACTTACCTATGTCCTTTCTAAATCTAAATTTATCCAACTTAAATCCATTATTCCTGGTTCTTACCTGGTTCGACACCCTCAGTACTTTATTAATACCTCCCTTGTTTATGCCCGTCATCCACTTATACACTTCAATGATATCTCCCCTCATTCTATGCCTCTCCAGAGAGTGGAGATTTAAGGCTTTGAGTCTATCTTCATACGGGAGGTTCCTTACAGAGTAAATCATTTTAGTCATTCTTCTCTGTATGTTCTCTAATGAGTCTATGTCCATCCTGTAGTAAGGGGACCAAAACTGAGCAGCATAATCTAAATGAGGCCTCACTAGTGATGTATAGAGCTGTAAAATAACTTTTGGACTTCTGTTACTTATACTTCTTGAGATAAATCCAAGTAATCTGTTGGCCTTGTTGCGCACACTAAGGCACTGCTGTCTTGGCTTTAGATTTCTGCTTACCATGACTCCCAAGTCTTTTTCACATTCTGTATGATCAAGCTCTACTTCACCTAGATTATAGCTTCGAGGGTTATTTTCATTACCAAGGGCAAGTACCTTACACTTATCCACATTGAACTTCATCTGCCATTTTTCAGACCAAGACATTAATTTGTCCAAATCGTCCTGGAGTTCATTGATATCCTCCTCAGAGTGAATTATACGGCCTATCTTTGTATCTATGTTGCACTTTAGATAGAGCCTTTAATACACAGTAGCATTTGTTGGACTAATACTAATGATATTCAAAATTAATTTTTAATTTAAAGCTCTGAAAATTACATATTTAAAAGTCACTAGATAATAAATTTTGAACCTCAAAATATTCTCATATAAGAGTAATGCATCAAAATGTCAACTCAAAGGAGAAATTAATATGCATTTATGCATAACACTGATCCTGAAGTGAACTTTATATTAATGAACTCCTAGAACCTACTACAAAACTAATAAATAGCAAACTTGCTAAGATTATCCTTTGTGAAAACGAGTATAAATATTCAATCTATAAGTAAACATATTATCCCAGTCATTAAATAACTTTCAATAATGTGAGTAGAATTACTGACAATATGTAAGGTAAAAAGGACACGTGCAACATTTTATTGTGGCAATGTTTCACCCTGGAGAGCGAAATGTTACAATAAAATGTTGCATCAGTTGCACACGTGTCCTTTTGCCAAACATTCATATTAACAGACTTGACTAAAGCCTAATACAATAAACATATTTATCATGCCTGAATACACAGTTATGTATACACAATTGTAGCCTTAATAAGAAAAATTTATTACAATCTGCTACACAAATGAGATGCAGTATAAAGAATATCAAACATAAGAGGAACCAATGGAGAATACTATTTGCAATTTAATTTAGACACAAATCACACTGGAGCTGTATACAGAATGCCAAAAATAACAGCAAAATTTAACAACAGACTTACTAACCTTATCATAGGCAGCTGGTGACTAATATTATCTTACTCAACCCAAAAGTATCCAGTTTAGCAGCTTTTAAACAATATGTACTCCTGCTTGTTTTAATATAATTAGTAACTAAATCTACAAGATCAATGATACATCTGCTTCTACACTTGATCAAATTTGGACAAATAAACTTAATATAATTGCTCTACTACAATTCCAAATACATAAATTAAAGGTAGGACAACTTACCACTCCTAAACTTTCCTTATAACTATAGCACCAAAGCAACAACAAAATAAAATTCTGGCTACATAATGATGTTTCGATAAGCAAAGTCAACCTCTCAACTAATGCCTTCTGCATTTATGTTCATTTCTTCCTGCTGAGATAGCCCATAAAACACCCAAATTTAAGGGTATGACACTGGTTCCCATTTTTTTTTTTTTTAACATCTACCATTTCCCGCCAAGGTAGGGTGGCCTGAAAAAGAAAAACTTTCACCATCATTTACTCCATAACTGTCTTGCCAGAGGCATGCTTACACTACAGTCATAGTGGTGGTGAAGGTGGCAGCAGAGGTGGTGGTGTTTGTCAGTAGTCCTATATATGTACCTCCTACAACAATGGAGGAGTCAGTTTTGTACTGTCCTTTTTCTAATGATTAATCGCTTAACTTACTTGCTACAGTTAATGCTACACTTTATCGCTGGCTGCCGCTATAGCCTTTATAGACTCCTGCTTCTTTAGTATCATACATATTGCAGAATCACTTAAAAAGCCACATTCTCCCCTCTCTCAGCCCTTTGCCAAAAGGCTGGCTGGCATTAGAAGATTTCTTTGGGCCTATGGTGGCTTAATTAGCAGTTACAAGCATTAAAAAGAATGGAATAATACAAAATGTATCATATGAACACATGGGATTGTCCTCACTGGCTGGTAAACAATGGCACACTGGGCCGCTCAGGCCCCGACACAAATGACTTGTACCAAGTTCAGTGACGTTCACCGAGCCAACATTCTGACGCAAAAACGTTACTTATTCCAATGACGTCTTAATCCAGGGGTCCACTGTATATATATATATATACAGTGGACCCCCAGTTAACGACATTAATCCATTCCAGAGAGCTCATCTTTAACCGATTTTTTCATTGTCCGAATTAATTTTCCCCATAAGAAATAATGGAAATCCAATTAATTCGTTCCAGACACCCAAAAGTATTAAACAAAATAATTTTTTTTACATGAAATATACATTTCCCTACACAGAAAACAATGAGAAATGCAGAATAAACAATACTGAAATGACACTTACCTTTATTGAAGATGTATTGATGAGTGATGAGATGGGAGGAGGGCAGAGGATGGAGGAGTTTACAATTATTTGGAAGGGGAGTCCCCTTCCATAAAGACTTCAGGTAACAAGTCCTTTTCTGGGGTTACCTCCCTTCTTTGTTTTTTAATGCACTAAGACCAGCTTGAGTCACTGAACCCATGTTGCACCAAAAATCTGTCCAGAGCGCTCCGTTTCTGGTGTCTCTAAGATTTTCGTAAACATGACTTAAGAAATCGTAATGACACGATTGCAAATAAACCATACCCCCGGCCGGGATTGAACCCGCGGTCATAGAGTCTCAAAACTCCAGCCCGTCGCGTTAGCCACTAGACCAGCTAGCCACAATAAGATTCATCCAACTAGGTATATTTCTACACCATAGGAAAGTTAGCACAGGCACCTCTGTGACCACAAATGCAAGTTTTTACAGACGAATCTCCAGCTAGCGTGGCCGTGACGAACTCTAGCTCAAGTCCCTTCACTGCCGTCAACATGACTTAAGAAATCGTAATGACACGATTGCAAATAAACCATACCCCCGGCCGGGATTGAACCCGCGGTCATAGAGTCTCAAAACTCCAGCCCGTCGCGTTAGCCACTAGACCAGCTAGCCACAATAAGATTCGTCCAACTAGGTATATTTCTACACCATAGGAAAGTTAGCACAGGCACCTCTGTGACCACAAATGCAAGTTTTTACAGACGAATCTCCAGCTAGCGTGGCCGTGACGAACTCTAGCTCAAGTCCCTTCACTGCCGTCAACATGACTTAAGAAATCGTAATGACACGATTGCAAATAAACCATACCCCCGGCCGGGATTGAACCCGCGGTCATAGAGTCTCAAAACTCCAGCCCGTCGCGTTAGCCACTAGACCAGCTAGCCACAATAAGATTCATCCAACTAGGTATATTTCTACACAGGCTGGAGTTTTGAGACTCTATGACCGCGGGTTCAATCCCGGCAGGGGGTATGGTTTATTTGCAATCGTGTCATTACGATTTCTTAAGTCATGTTGACGGCAGTGAAGGGACTTGAGCTAGAGTTCGTCACGGCCACGCTAGCTGGAGATTCGTCTGTAAAAACTTGCATTTGTGGTCACAGAGGTGCCTGTGCTAACTTTCCTATGGTGTAGAAATATACCTAGTTGGATGAATCTTATTGTGGCTAGCTGGTCTAGTGGCTAACGCGACGGGCTGGAGTTTTGAGACTCTATGACCGCGGGTTCAATCCCGGCCGGGGGTATGGTTTATTTTCGTAAAATGAGAGAGAACATTGTCATTGTAGATGTTGCCAGCGCAGTCTGCAACAGCTGTGTCAGGGTGATGTTCATCCATAAATGTTTGCACATAAGAAAGCAGGAACACTGCTGCAGGCCTGTTGGCCCATACTAAGCAGGTCCTTCACAAAACATCCCACTAACAGAATCATATTTGCCAAACCCAATTTTCAATTCTTCCCAAGTAATAAGCTTTGATAATTCTGCTCACTCATGCACAAGTCCCAATCAAATTAAATTGTGTGTGTGGGGAAGTAGCCTGTCTGGTATGTGGGGCAGCACCCTGGTTGGTATGTGGGGGAAGTTCCCTGGCAGGTGTGTGAGAAGTACCCTGGCTGGTGTGTGAGAAGTACCCTGGCTGATATGTGGGGGAAATACCCTGGCTGGTGTGTGAGGAGTACCCTGGCTGGTATGTGGGGAAGTTCCCTGGCTGGTGTGGGGGAAGTACCCTGGCTGGTATGTGGATAAGTACCCTGACTGGTATGTGGGAAAGTTCCCTGGTTGGTGTGTGGGAAGTACCCTGGCTGGTATGTGGGGAAGTTCCCTGGCTGGTGTAGGAAGTACCCTTGCTGGTGTACATAAGAAAGCAGGAACAATGCAGAAGACCTGTTGGCCCACACTCAACCCTCTACCACCATCCTCTACCACTACCACTTTTGTATCTTTCTACAAAATTTTTTCTTGAATTCTACAGTGTTTCTCACCCTCTGTACCACAGGGCTGGCACCAGAAGCTTTCTTTGGGCCCATGGTGGTTTATTTAGCAGTTACAAGCACTAAAAACAATGGAATACAAAATATATCGCATGTACACGTGGAATCGTCCTCCCTGGCTTGTAAACAATGGCACACTGGCTGTACATGGAGTGTCTGGACCACTCACACCACGCTGACACCTTTGGGACAAATGTTCTTACCCGAGTTCTTTTTCGGTAACTGAGCCAATATTTTGATGCAATCCAATTTTTTCATTATCCAATGAAGTTGTTACCCAAGGGTCCACTGTATATAAACCCAAGCTTCACACCCATATAAGAGTGTTGGTACCACTACACTTTCATACATTCCCTTCTTTGCCTCCATAGATAACATTTTTTTTGTCTCCACATATACCTCAATGCACTACTCACCTTTTTTCCTTCATCAATTCTATGATTAACCTCATCCTTCATAAACCCATCCAATGACACGTCAGCTCTCAAACAGTATCTGAAAACATTCACTTCTTCCATTCTCCCTCTCTCCCATGTGATATCTAATTTTTCTTTATCTAAATCATTTGATACCCTCATCACCTTACTCATATTTATATTCACTTTCAACTCTGTACCTTTACACATCCTCCCAAACTCGTCCACTAATTGTGTCAACTCCCATTTTGTCTTTGATTCCCCATAATTTAATCCCACCTCTCTCCCCACCACCTTAGCATTTACTTCTTTTACAACCCCATCTATAAATAATTGAACAACCATGGTGACATTACACATCCCTGTCTAAAACCTACTTTTACCAGGAAGTAATCTCCCTCTCTTCTACACACCCTAACCTGAACCTCACTATCCTCATAAAAACTCTTTACAGCATTTAGTAACTTACTACCTATTTCATACCCTTACAACATCTGCCACATTCCTCCCCTATCCACTCTATCATAGGCCTTTTTCTAAATTACTTTTTATGGATTTAGAAAAGCATATATGTATGTATGTACGTACACACACAACATGATGGAAAGAATAGACTCCGAAGTGCCCCTGTTTACAGATGATGTGAAATTGATGAGAAGAATTCAATCAGACGAGGACCAGGAAGAACTACAAAGGGATCTGGACAGGCTGCAGGCCTGGTCCAGCAATTGGCTCCTGGAGTTCAACCCCCACCAAGTGCAAAGTCACGAAGATTGGGGAAGGGCAAAAAAGACCGCAGACGGAGTACAGTCTAGGAGGCCCGAGACTATAAACCTCACTCAAGGAAAATGATCCTGGGGCGGGTATAACACCAGGCACATCTCCTGAGGCGCACATCAACCAAATAACTGCTGCAGCGTATGGGCGCCTAGCAAACCTAAGAACAGCATTCCGTCATCTGGGTTTTCTTTTTTCTTACTAGTTCTTGTTCTTGTTTATTTCTTATCTCCATGGGGAAGAGGAGAATTCTTCCTCTGTAAGCCATGCGTGTCGTAAGAGGCGACTAAAATGCCAGGAGCAAGGGGCTAGTAACCCCTTCTCCAGTATATATTACCCAAGTTAAAGAGAAACGTTTGTTTTTCTTTTTGGGCCAGCCTGCCTCAGTGGGATACGGCCAGTTTGTTGAAAGAAGATAGATATATATAAGGAAAAAAAAAAAAAAGCAAAGGTCGAGATTCATTCCTAGAGACAATATACGTATTGCAACATTCATTAATCTAAATAGAAAATTTGATTACATACTATAACAACAAATTAAACAAAGCAATAGGTTCCCTAAAAAGTACAGTAATATACTGAAATTTTTTTTCTCAAATTCCAGGAAAAAATACCAAAACCTTTATGTTTGTAACTCTCTTCAAAGATAAGACAGAGACCTTCTTGGCCACTGATACTGCAAATTAATTCAACAGTTTCTCTTCAACTAAAATAAGCTAGTGACACCACTAAGCCAATATAAAAAACTATATTTCTGGCAACCATCCTAATTATGTCTATCACCAAACACTGCCTCAGAAGTAAATTACATAAAGTCACTCAAAAATACAGGAAGCAAATAAGCTGAAATACAAACATAAAAAGCCATCACAAGTATTATCACCAGTCACTGCAATACTTGCCAATATATCACTTAAATCAGAAATTTTATTCTTTTTATATGAAGTGCTAAACCAATAGGGATCACACATTACCTGGGGAATGGGAAGAAATAAAGAGATCCAAGAAAAATGGCAGCTCCAATTCCTTGGATCAAGAGCCTGCATCAAGGGGAGGGAAACTTTCCCAGACATCCTTAAAATGGCTAGAGTGGTCCCTATTTACAAAAATGGGTATCCATCTAAAATAGCAATAGGCTTTTTCAAACCTACCAATTCTGTTTAAAGTAACTAAATTTATATTTATATTATATCAGCTGTCTTCCACAAATGTAGGGTGACAAAGAAAAGGCATTCACCATTATTCATTCAACAGCTGTCTTGCTATAAGCACATCACAGTTTAAAGGCCACCTGAACTGTGACATCCCCATTTTTTTCAGAGTGCAGGCACACTACTTCCTACCTACAGGACTCGAGTCAAGTGGTTTTCTAGAATCCCTTCATGTTACCTTGTCCACACTCCAAGCACAAGTCAAATACCAAAAACCCATTTTCTCCATTCCACATGATCTAACATGTTCATACATGTCTTCTGGATGCTCAAGTTCCTATTACTCTAAACCTCCTTCACCCCTTTCCTCCAACCCTTCCTGGGATGACCCCTAACCTCTCCCTCCACCCACCCTTACACCCTGGAGAATAAAAAATGCACAATACCATGAGTGGAATAATACTCAAATAACTTGCACATAGGAAACTGAAACTTATGATGTTTTGGTCCGAATTGGACCATTAACTAGTCACGGAGAAGAGCTTCTCAGTGTGACTAGATGATGGTCCAAGTCAGACTGAAATGTCATCATGAGTCTCGGTCTCCTACGTGCAGGTTGTTTGTGTACTTAAACACCCTGTTGGTCACCCTATTCTGCTCCATGCTTTCTGAATGACTAAACCATCTCAACCTCTTAGTAGTTCACAAACTTCATGCAAAAGGAGTAAGTGGAAAAGTGGGCAGATGTATATTTAATTTTCTAACAAATAGAACCCAAGGTGTAAAAGTGAACAGAGTGAAATCGGAGGCTGCCATAGTGAAAACGTCAGTTCACCAAGGCACAGTACTGGCTCCTGCTCTCTCTCTCATATCTGACACAGTCATAATCATAGCACCATATCCATTAAGGACATGGCAAACATCCAAGCTGATATAAACAGTGTTCCAGTGGGCCACTGGCAACAATTTAATGTCAAATGAGGGAAATTTCAGTTCTCTGTTATGGTAAGATTGAAGAAATAAAGACAGGAACAGAGTATAAAGCTTGAATCACTAAACAGAGCATGAAACCAATGTGAGAGACTTAAGGGTGACCATGTCAGATCTCACCTTCAAAGATCACTGTCACTATTGCAACTGCAAGAAAAATGATAGACTGAATAACTAGAACCTTCAAAACAAGGGATGCCAAGCCAATGATGCTCATTTTTTTTTTAAGTCCCTTCTTCTCTCTAGACTGGAGTACTGCTGTACTCTAAACAGCCCCATTCAAGGCCAGCAAAACTGCAGACCTGAAGATGGTGCAGAGAACCTTCCACTGTCCACTTAGTCAGTTAAGCACCTAAATTACCAGGATCACATGAAGCCCCTTATAGAAAGATTGGACTACCAACAGAACCCTGGACAAGCTTCTGAAGTTGGCCAGCTAGGATGTAGTGCTTATGTTTGGCTTGGTTCATGCAACTAGCACCAACAGCCTGGTTGATCAGACCATTCATTGGGAGGCTTGATCTGGGACAGGGCCACAAGGGTGTTGACCCTCGGAATATACTCTGGGTAGACTCCAGGTAAAAACAATCTTTAAATTCAGGATGCATCGAACAAGGGGTGAAAAATCATTCCAGGAAAGTTTGGATGGAAGGGGACCTGCACTTTGAAGGATGGGTGGGAATGTTGCTGTTTAGAGAATCATTTGATCTGTGATGTCCTCTTATTTCTGGCATCAGAACTTTTGAATGAATGATAGTGAAATTGTTTCCTTCCTTGAGTAACTGCCTTAATGGAAAATAACCAATGCTTAAAAAAAAAAAATTTCAATCTTGATCGCAATATGAAATTCTTTCATTGACCTTAGTTTTGTACTATCAAAATACAGTACCCTATCTATGTAAAACAAATTACTACTGTACCTGGTAACATCCAGGACCATATTATTCTGTATTCTTCTGAGAAGATGTAGTTGCAACCTGTAAACTTGTAGTCATACTGGAATTTTGGATAACGGAAGCCATTAAAGCAGAACTCCCACAGTCCCATGTTGTTGAAGGAACTGTATGTGTAGGAATACGACTGCAGCCAGTATGGACTGAAAGTAAAAGTTTCATTAGTCCATTAAAAATATGTAATGTTATATTACAATATAGCAAATCAAAGCTTTTGTTCCATCAAAATAAAGTATGAATAAAATTTTTACTTTGTTTTGAACTTTAGTGTCTTGATTTTCTATGGGATTTTATGTTCTCCATTGTTATTTATAATCAACTTGAATGTTCTGGCTCAACTGAGCTATATTATGTCCATTTTTATTACTGTAGTACACTGTACTTATAGCATAATTCTAAGCAAATATTTAACACTTAAAACTGACAAGAGCTAGATGGATCATTAGTTGCAATTTGTGTGTGCTAATAAAGAATGCTAATACAATTAGGAATTGTCCAAGTGGCATTATAATGCTTCTTTAAATTATTGAGAAATGTGTCTCCATCTTATTTGGAACAAGTTTACCATGTTAGACAACAATAAATATAGTACAGGGAGCCCTCGATTTACCTAATAGGGAAAGGGGGGTTTTCTGTCAAAGTTGATCGCCTGTTACATCCACATAAGAGATTATTCCATGGTCAAAGTAACAGATAATTTTTGGATTTAATGGAATAGGTCCGTTAAATCCAAAAATAAATTTATCCAATGGACTGCAGCAATACCAGATAATTCTGGATTTAAAAGACTTCATCCGTTAAATCCAGAATTGTTCGTAATATCCGACAAGTCTGATTTAATGAAAAGAGCCTGTTAATTGCAAAATAAATTTACCCAATGGACTGCAAGAATAACTAACAATTCTGGATTAAACAAATTTTGTTCGTTGCTTTCAAATGTTGTCCGACCACAGATTTTGTCTGTTAAATAAGAAATTTGTTAAATCAGGACCTGTCGAATCAAGATTTTACTGAATTTTTCTTTAAGAGCAGAACTTGCCAAGCAATATACTAAGTCATTACTGCCATTTGAAGATGTATAATGGTTGGATGTTTAGAACTTAAAAAGCTGATGGATTATTATATGTTAATGTTAAAACTGCAAATAATAACAATAATGACTGATGGAAAGTAAAACAATGTAAATATCTAGAGTAAATTTCATATATCATTTTGAGAGAATTCCTACAATCCTAATTTCCAACAGAGGAAATATACTGCATAGATCCATAGATAAGATACCAGTATGTACTATGTACAATGAAATAAAATTCTGGTTAGCAAATTAAAATAAATGTACTTTCATGACTTGTTTCATTATTGCTGTCGTTTCCCTTGTACCTGAGATAAAGACTCAAGTTTAACCCCTTTGCCATTCGTGCCATAATTTTATGGGTTTGAAGTCTCTGTCCGTGCCATAGAATGTGATAAGCTCAGCTCACTCAGCTTAGCAATGAGCAGTAAGTTTGGGCCTAGATACGAGGGAAAGGGGTCAATGCAATAAATGTGCATCATATAAAAAAAATTCATATGCCATGCAGTGCATAACAGGAAAAACTGTGACTATGTTTAAAATAGTGACTTTGCAGTATTTTTGGATGATTTTTATGGTTGCATTCTTGTTCTCTTTGTATCATTAGATAAAATGGAAGATATATTACAGAAATAGAGATGATTTTGATTGATTTCTAGACTGGAAGTAGATTGAAACTGAGCTCAAATTAGTGGAAATATACGATTTTTGCTAATATTCTAGAGTAAATAAATCACATCACTCTTCCAATATGCATCGAACTGGTCAGCTAATGTGAGTTTACAAATGCACTGACAATACAGGAAGGCCCCGCTTTACGGCGTTCCGCTAATACGGACATTTCAAATTATGACCAAAACTCACTATACGGCTCCCCCCACCTGACTTTCTAATACGGTCACCGTGCCCCACCCTGTTTGTTTACATTCTCCATGAGCTCAGTAAGCACTAAGTCTCTCCATTTTGTCTGGAAACTCCAAAATTTCAAATGTTTTTAAAAGTTATTTCATATTTTATATATACTCTGATAATTATACTTATGTATACCTGTACCTAAATAAACTTACATACATCAAGTCATTTAAATGTCGTATATTACGTTAATATACACATTTTCATTAATCCATCCATGATATTTTTTTCAAAATTATATAATAAACACGATACATAACATAAAAAGATGATAAATACACCCCACAATAGAATAAATAAACATAAATATAAGATGTGGGAGCCTGGTTTGTTTACTCTGTGCCTGGCCTGTTACCTCTCATGTACTCATTCTTTCTCTCTCTCATTTATTCGTTTTATCTCATTTACTTACTCCTGACCCTACATTAAGACTACAAATATTTTAAGGTAAGTAATGAGTGAACTGTATATACATTTTATCGCTCTGGGATGCTTAAATATCATAGAATAGTATGTGTGGGTGGGGTGGCCTGGTGAGGCAGCCTGGCTATTACAATACATACCACACTTGATTTCTTACAATAAATACTACTTGTCTCACCCTAGATTAAGACTATAAATATTTTAAGGTAAGTAATGAGTGCACTATGTGTGTATTGTACCTTTTTATTGTTTTTTGATGCCTGGTTCTATTGCTAACTTAATATATGTTAGTGTAAACTTGTTATCTAGTGTTTGTATGCATTTATAAGTGGAAAAAAAGGGTGTTCCACTTTACGGCGGTTTCCGCTTTACGGCGGTAGCCTGGAACCTAACCCGCCGTATAAGTGGGGCCTTCCTGTATTTATACAATTATTACAACAATGCATAAGAGTAAATCTAGTTTTTTGTGTGAATAAAAATTCAAAATGGAATTCATGTGTGAAGCCTGGAACATAACTAAAGAACAGAGGAAATGTTATTTTAGTGACAGGAATGCCTGAATTGTTTATTCTGGACCTTATTTAGATATTGGCATATTTTGAAATTTGTGTAAAACTTGCCAAATTACCAATTTCTGATCACTTTACTGGGTAGTTTAAATAGTTGCTTGGGTAGTTTCTTGTGGTCAATTGATAAAATGGAAGCCATTTTAGTGAAATAGCTAAGAACTTGGTCGAATGGAACACTGTAATTTCCCTAAAAGTGGGCAAAATCAATGATGCACAAATATCGCTGACACAGCAAACTTTGCAAAAGCGTAATCTCATGTTTCCCATCAAATTTTGTACTTTTGGACCACTCTCTCCCGTCTTCGCATTGGCCACACTCGTCTTACTCACGGGTATCTCATGGAGAGGCACCCTGTACCTCTCTGTGAGCAGTGTCAAGTTCCAGTATCGATTAGCCACATTCTGTTAGACTGCCCTCTCTATCAACGAGCACGCAGAATTTACCTCCAACGCCGTCTTCGTTCTACTACTCTCTCTTTACCTTCCCTTCTTGCTGATGGACCCTCCTTTAATCCTGACTCTCTCATTGACTTCTTGACAACGACTGATTTACTCCACAAACTCTGATGATGATACCTTACGCACTCCCCTCAGCCCTTTCTAGCTCAGTCTCTTGCTGCCCTTTACCCTTTCACCATCCACTGCTCCGCTGTTATCCGTAACCTATTACTCATCCACCTCCCTTTTGCCACCTGATGCCCTCACTTCCTTCCTGCCCTGCAGCGCTGTATAGCCCTTGTGGCTTAGCGCTTCTTTTTGATTATAATAATAATAATAATTTGTACTTTTGGTTTTATTACCTTCAGAAAAAATTCTGAAGGTAATAATTTTTATTATATAAAAATTTGAGGGGAAAATTCTTGGACACTGTGGACACTTTTCAGATTGGGCATCTGGACAATTAAAGAGTTAAATAACAAGGGTTATTGGCATGTTGCAGTGAAATCAGTGGCTCTTGCTACTGTGACACTGCTGTGGTTGCAGTGACCAGTCTTTCAATACTCATGCATGACATTACAACAATGAATATAGCAACAACTACATATATTTATATCTATTTGTTCTGCGTACATTTTAAGGATGAATTAATTAGGGTAATGTTTTCAAGGTCAAATGCACTAAGCCATGGTGATATACTGTAGTTATGTTAGGTAACATTTTTTTGTAAAGCCTCTCCTCACTTAGCGACGTACTCGTTTACCAACAACTTGGACTTACAATGGGCTCTTTGACCAGTATTCATACCTAAATAATGTATGTTAGAGCTGATTTCCTCTATTCTGTTTATTAGAATATACAGTACACTACTGTGTAAACATTTAAAAATATACCAGAAATGCTATAAATGGTGCAAAGGTGATATTAAAATAATATCAAAGATGGATGACACAAACCCACTACTATTACAGTATGCTCATCACTTACCGACGAATTCGTTTACCGACAAGGTCTTAGGAGAGGCTGTATTTACTCACAATAGTGAGTCACATATGGCATGATTTTAATATACTGTCTACTATCATTATCTGTAAATAATGCACAATACATACAAAGTGGTAAACATGAATGCTAAATATTGAAGACAAAAATAGGACACACACACACATATATACATTTTTAATAGAAACAGTTTATATTAACCCTTTCACTGTCTTTGTATGTATATATATGCTGTATATGTTTTTGAGGCCAGTGGTGCCCTCAAATAGGCTGCGAGTGGTAGAGAAAAATGGGTCTGTGCTGTAGGTGGACACAGTAGAAAAAAAAAAAATCCTGCCCCAAACAGTGCCTTGAATTTGGGTTAAAATAGCAACCGAGGCATTTTCTAGGGTGTTTTTTTACATGGTTTTACTGGCTGTTTCTTGGTGACAATTGATATACTAGTGAAATGGAGAATATTTTGGCTAGTTTCAGACTGTAATAAGTGTTCTGAAATATGCCAGAAACATTCGATTTTTGGAGATATTCCTGAGGGAGAGAATGGTCCCATCCTCAGTCTATTTTTTGGGATATGATTAGTGAACAGAGAAAAGGGTGCTTTAGTGGCTGGTATGTCTAGCATTTATTTTGAACACTGTATAAATTGGCTAAATTTCCAAAACTGGGCATTTTACAGGGTAGTTTCTCACTCTCAATTGATAGAATGGACAGCATTCTAGCAAGTCAGGAATTGAGTTGGTTTGAGGCATTCAAACCTAAAATAGATCTCAAAGTGGGCAAAACTGCAGTTCAGTAAAGTAGTACTCCCGACCTACAAATTAACGTCTACCATAATTGCACAAGTTTTACATCAAATTTTGTCAAAACCTTAGAAAAAGATACTTTACCATTTTATATACTTGTATATTTTTTTTAAATTGTGATGCTGAAAGGACTTAATTTTGGGTGGTCACAACGGTGAAAGGGTTAAATAACAAAATCACTAAGATATTAAGGTTCTCAACACCAAATTATAGAAGTTTAGTCTGAATTGTGATAAAATAATTTGTCTACACTGATAATACTGACCTAGTGAATGAGATGACAAAAAACACAGTTGCAACAAATGCAATTATTCCAGCATTAACCATCGCAGCTGAAAAAAATAAAAAAATAGAAATAAAGTTATATATATATATACATGTATATATATATATATATATATATATATATATGCGCGTGTGTGTGCGCGCGCGCGCGCATGCATGCATGCGAGCACGTGTGTGTGTGTGTGTGTGTGTGTGTGTGTGTGTGTGTGTGTGTGTGTGTGTGTGTGTGTGTGTGTGTGTGTGTGTGTGTGTGCATGCGTGCGTGCGTGCATGTGTGTACTCACCTAATTGTGGTTGCAGGGGTCGAGACTCAGCTCCTGGCCCCGCCTCTTCACTGATCGCTACTAGGTCCTCTCCCCCTCTGCATCCTGAGCTTTGTCATACCTCTTCTTAAAACTATGTATGGTTCCTGCCTCCACTACTTCACTTACTAGGCTATTCCACTTCCTGACGACTCTATGACTGAAGTAATACTTCCTAATGGTTTTTCAAACCGTTCCTCACACACACACTTCCTAACGTCCCTGTGACTCGTCTGAGTCTTCAGCTTCCAGTTGTGACCCCTTGTCCCTGTGTCCCCTCTCTGGAACATCCTATCTCTGTCCACCTTGTCTATTCCCCGCAGTATCTTGTATGTCGTTATCATGTCTCCCCTGACCCTTCTGTCCTCCAGTGTCGTCAGTCCGATTTCCCTTAACCTTTCCTCGTACGACATTCCCTTGAGCTCTGGGACTAGCCTTGTTGCAAACCTTTGTACTTTCTCTAACTTCTTGACGTGCTTGACCAGGTGTGGGTTCCAGACTGGTGCTGCATACTCCAGTATGGGCCTAACATACACAGTGTACAGTGTCTTGAACGATTCCTTATTAAGGTATCGGAACGCTATTCTCAGGTTTGCCAGGCGCCCGTATGCTGCAGCGGTTATTTGGTTGATGTGTGCCTCCGGTGATGTGCTCGGTGTTATGGTCACCCCAAGGTCTTTCTCCCTGAGTGAGGTCTGTAGTCTTTGTCCACCTAGCCTATACTCTGTCTGCGGTCTTCTTTGCCCCTCCCCAATCTTCATGACTTTGCATTTGGCTGGATTGAATTCGAGAAGCCAGTTACTGGACCACATGTCCAGCCTCTCCAGGTCTCTTTGCAGTCCTGCCTCATCCTCGTCCGATTTAATTCTTCTCATCAACTTCACGTCATCTGCGAACAGGGACACTTCAGAGTCTATTCCTTCCATCATGTCGTTCACATATATCAAAAATAGCACTGGTCCTAGAACTGACCCCTGTGGGACCCCGCTCGTAACAGGCGCCCACTGTGATACCTCTTCACGCACCATGACTCGTTGCTGCCTCCCTGTCAGGTATTCCCTTATCCATTGCAGTGCCCTTCCTTTTACGTGTGCCTGATCCTCCAGCTTCTGCACTAATCTCTTGTGTGTGTGCATGTGTGTGTGCATGTGTGTGCATGTGTGTGTGTGCATGTGTGTGTGTGCATGTGTGTGTGTGCATGTGTGTGTGTGCATGTGTGTGCATGTGTGTGTGCATGTGTGTGTGCGTGTGTGTGTGTGCATGTGTGTGTGCATGTGTGTGTGCATGTGTGTGTGTGCATGTGTGCATGTGTGTGTGCATGTGTGTGTGTGCATGTGTGTGTGTGCATGTGTGTGTGTGCATGTGTACTCACCTAGTTGTACTCACCTAGTTGAGGTTGCAGGGGTCGAGTCCAAGCTCCTGGCCCCGCCTCTTCACTGGTGGCTACTAGGTCACTCTCCCTGAACCATGAGCTTTATCGTACCTCTGCTTAATAAAGCTATGTATGGATCCTGCCTCCACTACATCGCTTCCCAAACTATTCCACTTCCTGACTACTCTGTGGCTGAAGAAATACTTCCTAACATCTCTTTGATTCATCTGTGTCTTCAGCTTCCAACTGTGTCCCCGTGTTGCTGTGTCCAGTTTCTGGAACATCCTGTCTTTGTCCACCTTGTCAATTCCTCTCAGTATTTTGTAAGTCGTTATCATGTCCCCCCTCTCTCTCCTGTCCTCCAGTGTCGTCAGGTTGATTTCCCTTAACCTCTCCTCATAGGACATACCTCTTAACTCTGGGATTAGTCTTGTTGCAAACCTTTGCACTTTCTCTAGTTTCTTTACATGCTTGGCTAAGTGTGGGTTCCAAACTGATGCCACATACTCCAATATGGGCCTAACGTACACGGTGTACAGGGTCCTGAACGATTCCTTATTAAGATGTCGGAATGCTGTTCTGAGGTTTGCCAGGCGCCCATATGCTGCAGCAGTTATTTGGTTGATGTGCGCTTCAGGAGATGTGCCTGGTGTTATACTCACCCCAAGATCTTTTTCCTTGAGTGATGTTTGTAGTCTCTGGCCCCCTAGACTGTACTCCGTCTGCAGTCTTCTTTGCCCTTCCCCAATCCTCATGATTTTGCACTTGGTGGGATTGAACTCCAGGAGCCAGTTGCTGGACCAGGTCTGCAGCCTGTCCAGATCCCTTTGTATTTCTGCCTGGTCTTCGATCGAATGAACTCTTCTCATCAACTTCACGTCATCTGCAAACAGGGACACCTCGGAGTTTATTCCTTCCGTCATGTCGTTCACAAATACCAGAAACAGCACTGGTCCTAGGACTGACCCCTGTGGGACCCCGCTGGTCACAGGTGCCCACTCTGACACCTCGCCACGTACCATTACTCGCTGCTGTCTTCCTGACAAGTATTCCCTGATCCATTGCAGTGCCTTCCCTGTTATCCCTGCTTGGTCCTCCAGTTTTTGCACTAATCTCTTGTGTGGTACTGTGTCAAATGCCTTCTTGCAGTCCAAGAAAATGCAATCCACCCACCCCTCTCTCTCTTGTCTTACTGCTGTCACCATGTCATAGAACTCCAGTAGGTTTGTGACACAGGATTTCCCGTCCCTGAAGCCATGTTGGCTGCTGTTGATGAGATCATTCCTTTCTAGGTGTTCCACCACTCTTCTGATAATCTTCTCCATGATTTTGCATACTATACATGTCAGTGACACTGGTCTGTAGTTTAATGCTTCATGTCTGTCTCCTTTTTTAAAGACTGGGACTACATTTGCTGTCTTCCATGCCTCAGGCAATCTCCCTGTTTCGATAGATGTATTGAATATTGTTGTTTGGGGTACACATAGCGCCTCTGCTCCCTCTCTCAATACCCATGGGGAGATGTTATCTGGCCCCATTGCCTTTGAGGTATCTAGCTCACTCAGAAGCCTCTTCACTTCTTCCTCGGTTGTGTGCACTGTGTCCAGCACATGGTGGTGTGCCCCACCTCTCCGTATTTCTGGGGCCCCTTCTGTCTCCTCTGTGAACACTTCTTTGAATCTCTTGTTGAGTTCCTCACATACTTCATGGTCATTTCTTGTTGTCTCTCCTCCTTCCTTCCTTAGCCTGATTACCTGGTCCTTGACTGTTGTTTTCCTCCTGATGTGGCTGTACAACAGTTTCGGGTCAGATTTGGCTTT